>NC_068992.1:37379712-37389597 GCF_001194135.2 Octopus bimaculoides | reverse complement strand
GTATGTGTGTGTTTGTAAGAAACAGAGTGTGAGTGAGTCAAGGGGTGTGTTGTCATATGCATCCATCATTTTTGGATGTATGTGTGCGTGTGTGTGTGTGAGAGACAGAGTGAGAGAGCGTTGTGTATGTAGTATTTACTCTCTCTCTCTCTCTCATACACACACACACACACACACACTCACACACAAAGATGTATGCATATTTATGCATGTACGTATACATGATAACAAACCTCTCTCTCTCACTCTCTCTCTCACTCTCTCTCTCTCTGTTACACACACACACACGTCCATTTCATCTGATGTGTAATACTCTGTGTGTGTGTGTGTGTGCGTGCGTGGGGGTTCCACAATCGCCATTTATTTCAATTACTCTTGTGAGGATATTCACGTAAATCATTTGTTTCATTTAATCCCCATTTTAATTTTCGTAAAAGTTTCCAAGTACCAATAAGCAACAATTTCATTCCCGAGCAACGCCGGGTGCCTCTGCTAGTATATATATATATATATAGCAATAAGAAAATGGAGGGGAATAGGTGGTATTCATCAACTTTCAGACATTGTATTGTGTCAATTTACTTGTTTATTTGTTTACTAAAAGGACAATAATAACAATATACAAACACATGTGACATATCAGTAATTAAAAAATGACATATAGTGACAGAAATTCCCCTCCATTTTCTTATTGCTATATAAATTAATGGTAAAATATCTTTTTACCTGCACCCATTTATTGCACTTGGTAATGCAATGAAAAAACACTAGTGTAATAATAATTGGGTATTCTTCCAGCAGTATATTGGATAGATATTATCCCTTAGTGGGTTGGATTTACAACCCCTAACTTTCTTGGATTTATATATATCATCGTTTAACGTCCGCTTTCCATGCTAGCATAAAAGTTTAAAAAGCCACATAATATATATAATATATATATAAGCACAAACACATGGAAAACAGACACAGAAGATCTTAAAATCCTCATCAGTTATCAGTCAAAAGTTCTCATCAATTTTGCACTTTTAATGAGAATATGACTCCCTTTTGGTTGCACCAGTGGGGAGATGCCACCAAGAAATAGCAAACCAATGAACAAGGGACCAAACATGACAGAAAGTGAACATATGAATATGAAATTAATATGCAATATACAATATACAAATAAAATAATATATATAACAAATGTTAGAGACAGAAAAAGGAGTATACGAGAAACTTTATTGCTCACAATGATCATTTCAACCCACCCTGCATCGATCCCTCATGGATGAAGTACTGTACAACTGGTTGTGGTGCATCCCTCAGTGCAGAAGTATCTTGTCAGATGATTTTACAAGGAGTATCCCATGAAATAAACTCTTTTTTGCTTGGTTTTAATACAGCATGTTGTTAGTGACCATAGCTTTAAACCCTTTGGCAGTAATGGCCACTGAGTGTTTGCACTAAATTTGACAATTTGCATAAAAGGAAAATAAAACAATATACTATCCCAAATAAAATTATTTGGACCCTGGTGTAGCCATCTGGTTCACCAGTCCTCAGTCAAATCGTCCAACCCATGCTAGCATGGAGGGTGGACGTTAAATGATGATGATGATGATGATGATGATGATTATGGCTAGGAGATAACAGTTTACTCAAAGTAGCTGCTCTCAGTTTCCACCACAGCCTCAAGATGGCTCTGGAACTTGGTGCATGCATTCCTCACTGTGGTCCTTGGAAAATCTTCGAATACTTCCTTGATCGTGGCCACCAGCTCAGCTTTGGTGTTGCAAGTAGAGCAGTTGGTGTCTTTTGCAACTGGGCCCCACACATAGTAATCCATGGGGTTACAATCAGAAGAATTAGAAGGCCTGAAATTAGGGTTAGTGATGTCATAGAAATTCTCCAACAATCACTTGTAACTCTTTCTAGTGATATGGCAAGGAGTTGAATCTTGTTGCCACACATATATCGTTCCAGCAGCAACCCTCTCCTGTCAGGGATTGACCACAGTTCCCAGCAGCTTCACATAGCTATCTGAAGTGAACTTAAGGCCTTGTTCAAAGATGCAGAGTGACCTGACGTCACCGTCACTGGAGACACATCCAAAGACCATCACAGTGTGGGGGAACTTAGTTTTCATGGTTCATGGTTCTTACAATGTTCATGGAGCATTAAGCAGCAATCATGATGTTAGCATTTTGATACCTGGTATGAATCATCACGACAGGTAACTCTTTTCCAATATTCAGATGGACTCCAGTCCTCCATCTCAGCTAACTTTTTTGTCAACTTTATGCTCACCAATGCCATTGACTCTTCACCAATACATCAAACTGTTCCTGTGAAAAAGAGACGAAAAAGTCATTAAATTTAGTCTGAATACCCTGTACACCGTGCCACACACACATGTTTATATAGCCATTTACACATGTGTATACATACGAGGTCTGATCAATAAGTATCTGGACCATTGTTATAGTAATGATGTTAAAGCACACAAAGTGAAACCACTTAACACAGATTGACCTTGGATTCTGCTGTGCATACTCTTTTACTCTTTTACTTGTTTCAGTCATTTGACTGTGGCCATGCTGGAGCACCGCCTTTAGTTGAGCAAATCGACCCCAGGACTTATTCTTTGTAAGCCTAGTACTTACTCTATTGGTCTCTTTTGCCGAACAGCTAAGTTACAGGGACGTAAGTACACCAGCATCTGTTGTCAAGTGATGTTGGGGGGACAAATACAGGCACACAAACATACACACACACACACACACACACATATATATACATACATATGACAGGCTTCTTTCAGTTTCAGTCTACCAAATCCACTCACAAGGTTTTGGTCGGCCTGAGGCTATAGTAGAAGACACTTGCCCAAGATGTCATGCAGTGTGACTGAACCCGGAACCATGTAGTTCATAAGCAAGCTACTTACCACACAGCCACTCCTACGCCTATGTGCACTAAGTTTTAACATTCTAGCTCACTTCTGCTGTTTACAGCAGTCCTTGGAAGGAATGTGTATAGCATGTGATCATGACAAAGAAAGTTGTCATGGTGATACCTGCTCAGAGGCCTACACAAAGTTGCAGAAAATGTATGGAGAGTAGTGTATGAGTCACACACAAATATATGAGCGGTTCAGACATTTCCAAGATAGCTGAAAAAATGTCAATATTGGTGAACATTCTGGGAGACCCACAACCTTCAGAACTGAGAAAAACATTGCAGATGTGCATGCAACTGTGAGGGGAAATCATTGAATCACTATCCGTGAGTTATTAGAGGATGTACAGATTAGTTATGGTTCAGTTCAGTCCATTATCACTGAAGATTTGGGTATAGGACATGTGTCTACCAAGTTTGTGCCAAAACTACTTTCAGCTGACCAAAAAGACACTTGGGTTTCAGTTGCACAAGATCTCTTTGATTGTATTGAAAATGATGAAAACTTTTAGAAAACTGTGTGTAGGCCTCTGAGCAGGTATGGCCAAGCTTTTGGCAAAATTTGATGCAGATTCTCTGCTTAACTTTCTCTGTCATGTTCAATGCGATGATCACATGCTACACACCTTCTTCCCAAGCACTGCTGTAAACAGTGGCAGTGAGCTAGAATGTTAAAACTTACTGCACATGCACAGCAGAGTTCAAGGTCAATCTGTGCTAAGCAGCTTCACTCTGTGTGCTTTAGCTTCATTACTATGATAACAGTCCAGATTCTTATTGCTCAGACCATGTATATATGTATATGTGTGACATGTAACTGCATCCAGTGTTGAGGTTCCAGTTCAAGAGTTCTGAAGTTGGGGGGAATCTGGAGTCACCCCTTAATTACCTTTACTCCCAACTCCATTCTGACCCAGAATGGTAGTACCTCTCAGGGTTTCATATATGGGTTAAATAGATTTTTCAATGGTAGTGGAGGCTCCTGTTATTTTTGACAAAACCATTGGGAAGGTAGCTCTTCTAGGAGAAAGATATGCTCACATAGAGCTTGCAGCTAAAAAAGTACCAGTCATCTTGCAATGTTTGTCACTGGAACTTACCATGGTGACAGAGAGTAGCAAAAGTGTTGTGCAAGCTTAGACAATCATCATAAATATATGTACATACACACATACATAATACATATACTTACCTATACACATGCACACATGGTAATAGTATTAATGATGATAGCAGCTGTGGCAATTGTTGCTGGTATTGTTGTTTCAGAGAGCCAGGCAGTTTGAGCAGAGTGAGTAAATTGTCCCCATAAGACCCAGTATTTGATAAGCACTTTATTGTATCAAGCACAGATGGATGGAAGGCAAAGTTGACCCCAGCATGATTTGAATTCAGAATGTAAAGAATTAGAAGAAACAAATGCTAGATGCTCTAATGACTCTGCCAGCTTATTTCTAAAGAATTTAGCTCTTACAAACTCAGGACTACTTATGTTCTAAGTGATTTTTATCTTCTTCAATCTTTCATACCAGTACTAGTAATTAAATCCCTATTCTGTGTTCTTGTCAGTTGAATGATAGTACCAAATATCTTTATCTGTAAATCACATGTTCTGTAAATATTTGTGTAAATCTTTAAATATATTGATCTAACCAACTCTTGTCAGTATATCACTTGGAACATACTTGGAACATAGGATTTCAAACATTAAAGCAAATATATCTATAAAAATAGTGATGCTTTTAGCTATTTTAAAATGTCTGCAACTGGTTAGATAAATAAGAGCAATTTAGAATGCCACAGTAGTCTCTTTCTGAATGAGAATTTAATTCAACAAAAATGTATGTATTTTTAATATGACAGTGTATATGTAACTCAGTGAAAAATTTTGTTATTGTGCTGTAGATTATCTAATTCCATTTCTTACTTATAAAATGAGGATGCCAGAAGCTTATATTAAATGTACACCTGCTAGTTCTTTAGGAAAAAGCTTCAAGTATGAGGAGGGAAAATGTATATATCAGAAATTATAGAAGTCAATGAAAGTTATTCTACTATTACTGTCAGTAATTTCTGGAACAGAATAATGAATCATGTTATAATTTTAAAAATTTAGATCTTAGATGAAGCATTAAGATAGTCAATTTACTGACTGGAACACATTAGTTGTGTTTTATTTACTGCTTTTCAACAATTCTGTAAAACCTGGATATACTGAAAAATACTGAAAAAGAGCAGGTGTTTGAAGCTGACTTTTCTCTAAATATTTTGATGAAATCCCCAGCAGAATAGTAATTCTCAAAGCAAGTTTAATATTTCACATCATATAATCAATGGTGTGATTAACTTAAAATTCCTGTGTTTAACATCCTCAAATGAAATATTTCAGAGCAGATGTAAGAAATTTATAAAATTACATAAGGTGTTTTCCCTCAAAGTATGAGCGCCTTTCAATGTGTGCAACAATTCAAAGATATAGTTTTCTGCACGTACTGCATATGTGTCTGTCTAAATACATGCATGTAAACACACACACACACACACACACACACACACACACACACACACACACACACACACACACACACACACACACACACAGAATAAAGAAGTTCACTTCATAACTCTGCAGTTTTGGGTTCAGTTCCACTGTACTGCACCTTGGACAATTGTTTTCTACTATAACACTGGGCTGACCAAACCCTGAGTGGATTTGGTAGATAAAAACTAAAAGGAGCTCATCATACATTTATATGTGTGGGTGAGTATGTATGTGTGTGCATGTGTGTGTATTTATGTTTGTGTCTCTGTCTTGACGTTGTTAGTTGTAAATGTTCATATTCAAAGAACTAAGGGAAATATTACCTCACTTGCAGACTGGCGAGGGTTGGTGACAGGAAGGTATCTGCCTTGATAAATTTTGTCTAACCTACACTAACATGGAAAAGAGGACATTAAAACAATTATAAGGATATACCTATACATGCACGCACATGCATACACTCACCCACCCACACACACATCGTCAGTGTATCGTATATCTGAAAAAGAAGCACAGTGCAGGCATGGCTGTGTGGTAAGAAGCTTTGTGGGTGAATTTGGTAGATGTAAACTGAAAGAAGGCCATTATACACACACACATACACACATGCGCGTGCACACACACACACACATAGTGTAAACAGAGTTAGCAGTTGTAATAACCGACTAAGGGATAAAATATCCATATGTACTATTGGTATTCGTTACCCATGCTATCCCCGGGCGTTGGTGTGCAGGCACACCATACATGTAGGGTGCAGATAGCAACAGGATAAACAAAAGTTTATCAGAAACCTAATAAAAATAATCAGAAAATGGAGAAAACCTCAGATTAACAAACACATCGATTGGACCACATTTATAGCTTATTTTTTAATATACAAAGTATGACATAACAAATAGGTGACGTAAAAAATCTTACGGCTGTTTCCACATCTGTTGCCAAGTACTCTCTATAAATTATTGCGAAAATAAAATTCTTCGTCTTCATACGACATTTGGATTAAGACACGGAGCTTCATCAGAGTAAAGAATAAGAGCATCCAATATAAACAAAGGGAAGAAGGAATAGGAAAGAAAACATGGCCTAGAAACGAAATCTAGAAGCCCAATATATTAAAAGCATATAGTCTACCATTCTTGGGGCTACAAGAATGAGCGAGTAATCTAGTATCTGTTTGATAATGTGTGTGTGTGTGTGTGTGTGTATATAAGAAGAAAACAAAAAATGGAACAAGAATGTAACAGGCGACAACAAAACATCTGGACAGTTAGACGATACAAAAAAGGACAAGAAAAAGAAAGGATGGGTCATTTGGAGCTTTCATTCATCAGTCGAGTTCCAGATCATTGTTGTAGTTTTGGCCGGTTACACTCAAGACTGCTCCAATCTGGCTGACCCCAAGAAAATCTAAGTTAAGAACACTAGACTCCTTGGAAGAAAGCAAGCAAATGTATATGAAAACAAGGACGAAAAAACGGAGAAATGGTACACAATTACAAATACAAACAACAGGACATTAACAAGTGTCTTTTGACTAAGGATGAATTAAATTAAGCTGGCATATGTGGAAGTGAAGCCTTATGGCAGGAACATAAGAGATGAAAGTTATGGGAAGGAATATAAGAGATGCTGCATGGATGGTAGTCAAACCAAGAAAGAAAGGTCAGGCTTGGCAGAACACTGGTCATGTGGAAGGGGAGAAGAGAGGTAGGGGTGGAGAGAAGTAGGGGGCAGAGAGATTTGTGCCTAGGGAGAGTCATTCTGCTAATATTAATAGCACTTGCACTGGTTCAATTCCACTCCTGCATTATTAGTATTGGTTAAATATCTACCCAACTAATCAACCTATCATTTGTTTAATTTGTTGGTTAAACAATCATTTTCTTTTTTTTTTGTTTGTCAAAGTTCTTTCATTGCCATTTGCAACCTTTTGAGGGACTTCTCTTCAGTTCATTATTGCGGCTGCATTTGCCTGTCTGAGACCTTGTTACTTGTATGTGTGTGTAGTTTAGGAGAGGAGGTAAAGGTGATGATGAGTGATAACTTAGTGTGTGTGTGTGTATGTGTGTGTGCTTGTGTGTATGAGTGTGCGTATGCATGGTTGTGTGTGTGTGTGTGTGTGTGCTTTTATGTGTATGTATGGTTGTGTGTGTGTGTGTGTGTGTGTGTGTGTGTGTCTGGCTGTGTATGCAACCTGCTTGTATGTGTGTTTGTGTGTTAGTGGGTGTATGTGCACAGGCCTTGCTGACTTCTTTCAAGCTTCACCTTTTGATTACAGAGTCTCCCAGAAAGATTTACCCATATTTAAAACTCTTCCTAAAAAGTATCAGTTCAGGTAATATTATCTATATTTTACATAAAGATTTGCATATGTCTTTTGTTCATGTGTCTATTGTTTTGTTTGTCTATAACAGGTTTGTAAACAAACATGGTGCCAAAAGCAAAATGTGACTAGATTGTTGCATTGAAAACAGCTGGAGTGTGCAACAAGGACATAACAGAACAGTTGAATGTGTGTCATAAAACAGTGTTCAATACCCAGAAGCAATATATGGAGCTTGCTACTACCTCTAGCAAGTCAATTCCTGGTAGGAAATGATCGATTCGTACCAAACAAACTGTTGAAGTTGTGAAGGAGGGAATGAACTGAAATCCCCACAGGCGTGCAAGAAAAACTACAAAAGCTCTTGATATTTCAAAATCGTTAATGCACAGGATTTTTAAAGAGGATTTAAAACTAACTGCATACAAGAAACAATCTTGGCAGTTAATTTCCACAGTTTTCAAGAAAAAATGGCTCAGCAGGAGTAAAACTGTGTTAGTTGAGCTGAAGTGTGCTGCTAACAAAGTGTTGATCTGGCTCAACGTGAAGATCTTCACTGTGGAGGCAGTTACTAACAGTCAGAATGACAGACTTTATGCACGTAATGCAGAAGACTTGCCTGAAGGTAGTTGGAGTCATCTACACTTTCAGAGGCCAGCTTCACTCATGGTGTGGGACGCAGTTGCATCTGATGGGTCCAAGTCTCCCTTGATCTTCATTGATGCTAGTGTCAAAATCAACAGTGAAGTTTATGTGGAAATGTTGGATGAGAAAGTATTACCCTGGGTCACAGAAACCTTTAATGACCATTACATCATCACACAAGATGGGACTCCAGCCCACATATCCAATTTGACACAGAGGTGGTACAAAGAACATTTTAGTGGTTTTGGGGATGAAATGTTATGACCTCCCTCAAATCCAGACATCAATCCCATGGACTTAGCTATCTAGTCCATCTTAGAGAGTAATGTTTTTGCTTGCTCCTATTCAGATGTGTCAGATCTGAAGAAGGCCCTTCTGTCTTCACAGGTCAAGTTGGATGAAGTGTTATGGTGCTCATGCAACTCAGTGGCCACTAGTTTGTAGGCTATGATAAAGATGAAAGATGGTCATTTTGAAGTGTAATTACTGCAATGGATTGACAATTTACAATAGAACATAAGTGCCAAATTTCATTATCTTACCTTCAGTTTATTTTGAATAATTAAGAAATATCAATGGGTAAGTCTTTCTGGGACACCTAGTATGTTGCTTCATTCTTGTCTTATGTCTGCTGTAGATTTGTAGGTTTATGGGGTGGGTTGTGAGATGTGTTTCGGGTGTAGTTCTTTCCTGTGGGAAAGAGGGTAGGCAGGAAATATGGTAAGTGTATGTGTGATTGTCTGTGAGCATGTTCTTGTATGTGTGCATGCATATGTGTATGCTTGTATGCTCGTGTGTATGTATGTGCCTATGTATTCCTGCATTCACATGTGTGTGTGAGTTTGTGTGTATGTGTGTGTACATGTGTGCATGTGTGTGTATGTGTTTGTGTGTGCACCCCTACATGCCTGTGTGTGTGTTTGTGTATGCATGGAGTATGTATGCCTTGTGTATGTGTGTGTGCTTGTGCATGTATGTGTGAGTATGTGCATATATGTGGTGTGTGTGTATATATGGTTGTGTTCCTGTGTCCTTGTGTGTGCTTATGTATGCATAGTGTATGTGTGTATGTATGTGTGTGTGTGCCTGTGCATGTATATGTGCATGCATGTGTGCTTATGTATACCTGACTGTGTGTATGTGCATGTGCATGGTGTGTGTGTGTGTATGGTTGTGTGTTCCAGTGTTCTTGTGTATGTGTGTTGATGTGTGTGTGTATATGCATGTCTGGCTGTACTACCTATTTATCTATTTACCTATTTATCTATCTGCCTGTACCCACACATACCTACCTACTACCTACATAATATACTAATGATCTACATATCTACACTAACAACCTAATTACCTACATATCTACTTATTCACCTATTTATTTACCTACCTGACTATCTATCTATCTATCTATCTATCTATCTATCTATCTATC
>NC_068992.1:37372523-37373371 GCF_001194135.2 Octopus bimaculoides | reverse complement strand
TTTTCTTTTCTTCCCGCGATCCCTTTTGATCCAAATTATCCCCCCCCCAAAGCTCTACTTTGTAATTTGTCCATTTTCTGTATTTAGCCCTGTGTGGCTATAATAAAAAGATATCTATCTACCTTCCTACCTACCTACTTAACTACCAACCAGCCAGCTACCTACCTACCTACCCACCTACCCGCCCACCCACCAACCTACCTACCTATCTACCTGTCCACTCAGATGCACCTATGTATGCACACTGCATGGATGATACCTTTGAGATTGAGGTATCTCTACCTCCTACATGTATTTTTTATTCAGTATGGCTAATGTTTCATTTATGTTGACATACTCTTGTATTTGTCGAAGTGACAGGTCCCTTGGGTGTTTGGACAAAATGCAGATGTCAGTTTGGCCAAGAGTGCCACCATGCTGCTCTTTGGTATGCTGATAGTGGGAACTACTCTTTCCCATCATTTTATTCTCTCCAGTGCATATTTAGCCTCGTTGCTAAACTAGTAAAGGTCTCCCCAATGTATACTGTGTTCTTGTCCTTATAAATCCCTTCCATGTACTTTATGTTGAAGACTACGTGCCTAGTCTTACTAGTTAGGTTAATTATACAGGCTGTTAGTTAATTAGGTAAGAATGTAGGTGGGCTGACAAGCAGGTAGATACTCTTTACTCTTTACTCTTTTACTTGTTTCAGTCATTTGACTGTGGCCATGCTGGAGCACCGCCTTTAGTCGAGCAAATCGACCCCAGGACTTATTCTTTGGAAGCCTAGTACTTATTCTATCGGTCTCTTTTGCCGAATCGCTAAGTTACGGGGACGTAAACACACCAGCATCGGTTGTCAAGCG
>NC_068992.1:37354259-37372513 GCF_001194135.2 Octopus bimaculoides | reverse complement strand
ATATACATATATATATATATACATATATATGACAGGCTTCTTTCAGTTTCCGTCTACCAAATCCACTCACAAGGCTTTGGTCGGCCTGAGGCTATAGTAGAAGACACTTGCCCAAGGTGCCACGCAGTGGGACTGAAACCAGAACCATGTGGTTGGTAAGCAAGCTACTTACCACACAGCCACTCCCGGTAATTTGAACAAACATGCACATACATGCAAACATAAACACATGCATAAAGCCACAGGAACACATGACCATACACACATACACCCCATTCACGCATGTGTACATACACTCAGACGTATATAAACACTCATGCATGAACACATGCATACACAAGCTCAACATGCACATGCAACGTATACACATGCACACATAAACAGGCATGTGGACACGTGCACAAATACACATAGATGCACAGACACACATGCATGTACAAGCACTTACACATAAACACTAACACACAGATACAAGAATGCGCAATATTGCACACTTACACTCATGCCACATATATGCCCTTACACACACACTCATACAAACACAAGGCATACACTGTCCAAGCATACACATACATACACACACACATATTCATGTACAAGCACACACACACATGCACACAACACACACACAAACTCACATGCACAGGCACACTGGCACACAGACACACACACACACACACACAGTCATGCATATGCACAGATGCAGGAATACACACACACACACACACACTCTCAGACACACACATATACACATGCATGCACACACAAACACATCGGTTATCATCACCCTTGCCTCCTCTCCTAAACTACACACACCTACAACCAATAAGGTCTCAGACAGGCAAAATTAATTGAAATAGAAAGCACTCAAAAAGTTGCAAATGGCAATGAAAGAACTTTGCTGAACAAAAAGAGCAAATAGGAGTGGAGCTGAACCAACCTGTGCATGTGTTTTATATATATATAAAAAATTGTAATATTATCTGGGGAAAAACCTTATAGTGTGCTTTCCAAAGCTTCTCTTCGGGTATTAGGTACCAAATGCTATCATGCAGAGGGACTCACTTAACCTTGCATATTTGCTTAAGATATTGTATACGATAGTTTGTTCAGTTGACTGATGTGTTTACAATAAAGTGTTCAGGTCACTGCTCCATATAAAGGTGTTTTTAGGACAACTGTCTTTATACATCTATTTTTGTTGTTACTGAGACACAAGCATTCCAAAGTTGATCATAGATCTTCCAAAAGCTGTACTAGCATTTTCAATGTGAGTCTGAACCTCCTTGTCAAGTTTAGCATCACTTGTTTCTGTAGAACCCAAATTTGTGAAGGCATCAACTGCAACTGTTTTCAGATCTTTGTCTTCAAGGAACACTCTCAACAACTAAAGCATATGAGCTACAAACAATAAGTCTCTTGTGTGAAATGCAACATTAGTCCTTGCTTTGAAACACTGTTTGTTGAAGATATATTGTTCTATATTCGAGAAACACACTCTCTTTTACATAAAAAAAGGCACATTCCAGGAGTACTGCAAAAAATAGTGTAAATAATACTAGTGTCAAAACACAACCTTGTTTTGTATCATTTTTTACATTAAAAGGCTGAGATTGACTGCCACTTGCGGGAAGAGATACTTTCATATTCTTGTGTTGGGGCACTATGACATTTAGCATTTACTTGGGAATCCTGAGCTCTGCTAATATTTTCCATAGAGCCTGTTCACATACAGAGTCATTGACTTTTGTAAGGTCTACACATAGAAGTCTTTATTGCACTCCCAAGCCTTTTCTTGAACTTGTTACAAACTGAATACTATATCTACTGCCCCTCAACCTGACCTACACTGACTTTCTGGATAGACAGTACCAACTAAATTAGTGTTTCTTCTTTTTAAGATTATTCTAGAGGGAATTTTTTTTCTGTAATAGATATACCATGATGATTATCACATTAATACTTAATACCTTCATGCTTATATAGGTGTAGAATTAAGTAGAATCAGTGTATCTTTGAATTGTTGATGGACAGTTCCTTTTTGCCATATTTGGACTATAAGCTCTGTCAATTTACCTACCAAAGTATTACTGCTACATTTAAAGATTTCTTCGGGATTACCATCCACCCCTGGGGCTTTTCCATTTGTCAGTTGTTTTATAGTCACTTTCACTTCATCCAAACCTGGATCTAATGCAAGTATGTCAATGACTTCAACTACAGGTCTTTGGGGTATATTGATTGGGTTCATACCTACATTTGTTTCCCTATTGAGTACATCTTTAAAATGTCCTGTCCAATGTTTCAGTATGTCATTATGATCTGTAAGAAGATTCCCTTCAGTAGAAAAAGCAGGAGAGCAACTTTCTTTACTTGGAACAAATAGCTGCCTCAAATTTTGATCTAGATCTTTCGTACAATGTTTGTTTGCTGATTCTTGCAGAACTTTAGCCTTTTATTCCCACCACTGTTGCTTCATACTTTGGGGTTTAGTTTGAAAAGAGTTTTGGTAAATATGTAAAGCTTTTTCTTTCTAGCAGAGTTTTTATCTGTAATCCGTTTTTTATGAAGTCAATACATTTCCTGAAGCTGTTCCTCATTATTTTCATCAAGCCGATCTTGGTTTTTACATGAAAACCCAAGAACTCTGGGTGACTCATAAATAGTATTTCTAAATTGACTCTATGATTCTTCTATATTTTTCCTGTTTCTATTTTTGTAACTTTACATCAAGTGTTTGAATGAGAATATCCTTGTTGTTATCTACTTTGACCTTTTACATCATGTGCTTGAGTGAGAATATCCTTACTGTTATCTACTTTGACCTAATACTTTTTTTATAATCTTGTTTTATGGTTGGTTTTGGTCTCATTTTTATCTTACTTCAAAGTATATCATAGAGTATCCAACGTTCTGCCTTATGGAAGGGATGGATGTGTTAGTTTAACATCATTTCTGAGCTTTGAACAATCACATAGTTATTCAGATGTTCATGACCTGATCTAAGGATCATACCAAGTTATTTTGTTTTTATTGGACTGTTGAAAACATGCGTTGTTGACAGGAAGTCCAAACTCATTGCTCAAAGATAGTAGCAGGAGTCTGTTTGAGTTCATTTTGCCAAGAAGAGGCTTGCCAAGAAAATTTGGCCAAGAAAGGTAATCTGATTAAAATCTTATCTTGATTGGGAATTTGGTTCAGTAATATTCATAAATTGGAACAGAATTTGTCTTTAGCTGCATCTATAGAATCAAGTGTTGGTGTGTACGCAGTTACTAGTGTAGTATATTTTTATATGCTGTGAAATTGCTTACATAGGTTTCACAGGACTGTCATCTATTTCTTACCATCATATGTGTGAAGCTCAAGCTAAAGACCTCCAGTAACTTTCTCCACCTGTTCCTGTAGCCATCATTTCATTATAGGATTTGATTTATCCTCATGTTACAACCTGCACTACTGAACAACCTGCACTATGAGTTTGTTTTAAGTGGAATTTGCCTGTGCTGGACGAAACCCACACTCTCCACCAAGAAAGAACAACTTGTACTAATGCCCAGCATACCACTTGTCAGATGCAGACAAGGTCACAGATCAAGTAGTGATGATATGGCTTGATCAGCCATTAGGTTGAGGTTTGGTGGCTCAACACATGCATGAATATATATGATAGTGCTAAGTGCTCTAAAGATCAGCCAAAGCTAGTTGTTTGCTTCAGCAAATCTAGTGGGTGTTACATCAGAGTATCCTTCTAGTCTTTCCCAACAAAGGATGACCTACAGGACAGCAAGGGTTTAAGAATATAAAACATAAATATATATACAAGAAATATAAAATACATAAAAAATATAAAAATATAGATATATAAAAAATACATAAATGTATAATAATATAAAATTTTAAAATAAAAATATGTCAGGTCACTCTTGAGGTTGCTCTTGAGTGCTTACTGGTAACATGTAATCTAGTACAATCTGTTGCATAGTTGGGTTGTTGGCAACTAAACTGGTAACACCACTGAAGCTGCCAGTGAGGAGGGTGAATGATGGACACTTTGTGAGATGAAAAATAAAACCTGTCAATGAGTTTTGGAACTCATGTGTAGGTGATGACCACCCAACAATGTGAACAAGGTTGGATCAAAATGTATTGGGAGTGGTGCTATAAAAAGCAAACCATAGCACATATCAATTTGGCATTTAATCTCCTTCAAAGTAATCCCCTTCTGAAGGCACATGCTTTATTCTACTTTGAAACGTTGTGCAATAGTAATGTTGTTGCATTCAGTATCAGCAAAGTTTGTAACCTTATTTAGTTTGAGAATCTCCTTTTAATTCTGCCTAAATGTCTCTTTCATTCAAACTTTATCAGCACATGCAAGTCTTGTGACTGGGCTATGTGTCTCATTTCATAATAGCAACCTGTCTATCACCTCCTATACTAAATTTCACTCTTATGTGGAGAATGCACTCTCCACAAACTTCTAGGTGTCATCTACATACAACTCAGACATCTGGTCTACTTCCATGAAATAGACCTTAATAACATCTTGCATAATGAATATGACACTCCAATCTCTTTAAACAATAAAAATATACTATTACTATTCAGATCAAGCTAAGAATCTTGTATCCGTTTTTACCTGACCTTCTCCAGTCATGAACAATACACAATTAAAGCACCAAAAGTCACTATAAATACAAGATTCTATATTTGATGACTTTTTTTTAAAGGTGACTACACTCACATAAATGAAACTGCATCTCAAAGATCAGCCATTATATTCAGAAAATACTTAAGTTCTGATCTGTTTCTGACCATCTACAAAACTCAGTAAAAACATACAATAGCACGCTATTTCTATATCTGGAATGGTATTGCAGGTTCAAATACAAACATTCTAAACTGTTAAGGTTATTTTTACAGATATTCTATTGAAGAATAACCTTAACAAAATAATGTAAAAAGCACTGCTAATGCAGTAGAACATGGTATTGACTTATAAAAACATTTAACATACTTTATAGTATATTTCATTGCATAACGAAATACCATGTACCTACAAATCATTACTCTAAACTGTATCACCAAAAAAGATCTCTGACCCTTTTAGCAATGACTCATTCACTAGGACATTATAACATCTGGTCTGCTGACTTTTCTCTGTAGCTATTTTAATGCTATTAAAACTACTCCACTCAAATCCTTCTATCACTTCCCTTTTGTGTTTCCCTCACAATTGTCCTAATTCTTTCTCCACAGAGTGTAACCATCCGGAGTTCTCTTATTACCTATGTTTATGATACTGATTTGAAAGATCTCAGAAGGTCTATGAAGGTGGTGGTGGTGACACTGTCTCCTCTCTGTCTCTTCCCTTCCCGTCTCACTCTCTCATTCCTCTCCATCATCTAAGACATACAAAATGATGAATTCAACAACAGTGAAGCTCATGATGATTAATGTTCTCTTTAACTTGATGTTTTAACCCTAAATTCTTTCACACTGAAACTAAATAATTTTTCAATATAGTTTTTATCATTCAGACACCGAGCAACAATTTTCATTCTGTTTATGCATATTATTATTAGAACAGCTGTGGATAGTGTCAGATCACACTTGTTATGAATACTAACATGTAGTGATGATGTCAAACCCTTTTATAGGAGAATACAATACAATTAGAAAATATCATTAATATTTATTTTGATAATAAAATCTTAATGATTATGATTTTTGCACTGTTCTTTTTAAAAAATATTTTCTCTCATTTTATTTTCTAAACAATGATTTCATTTTAGATTTCAAAGTGAATCTGTTGCCAGTTAAAGATGATATCTCAAAATCTGAAGAGGACATTTTAACAAAAAGAAAAGGGGTTTCTCTGAAAATCATGAACACAGTTGACAAAAATCAGTTATGTGGTATGACTGTACAGATACCTACTGAAAATATGAAAGATCTGTCACTACAAAGGACTCTTTCAACAACTTTTCCAACAGTAATTGAACAAAAGATTTTTTTAGTTTTGATTAATTTTTGCTTTTCTGAAATTCATTTCTGAAATTCATTAGAAGCAAAAACAGAGAACAAATGTTAAGTTACTCTACTGATGTCATTCTATTGTCTTGTTACTTCATGATACTTTGTACTGTTTATCTCAGTTTATATTAATTTTATGTTATATCTTAAAATAAAATTATTAGCTTATTGATGGAAGTTTATTACTGACCATGTGAAACCTGTAGCTTGTGTAAGAATTAAATACCTAAAACATCAAGTAAATATGTTCACTTCAGGATTAATGAGTCTAGTCATAAGCAATTATGTTTACATTCTATTTATACTGCACTGCATTAGCTAGTTATTGGTGTTTAATGATTTGAGTTACAGAAGGTGATTCCATTCTGTGATAATGAGTTAATAATGTAAGTACTAGATTTTTAATCTGCATTAAACTGTATAAATCTTTACTTTCTTCAAGACAGGGGTGTCTGCTTACTTAAAGATTCATATAATTTATAATTAATTGGTCATATAGACACAGGCCTTACTCATTAGTTGGGGTGAGGAATTGATATCAAAGCATGTCAAATATTTATTTCATTGACTCTGGCAGGATAAAGTACGGAGTTGAACCTAGAAGTATTTGAATTCAAAATATGTAGGAATTAAAATAAAGTTTTTAGACATTCAGTTTAGTTCTACATCATTTCTGTTATGTTACTACCCTTTTTAGTAATAAATAATGACATGAATCATTCAACAAGCAGAAATATTTGTGTTTAAGGAAATGGGTTTATTGTAAGTTGTATAATTATTTGTCTCAGTTTTGGCATATTACTGGTGTTTGGTCTGCTGTCCTTATTTGACTCTAAAAGCTTGAGAAGCTAAAAACAAATTTGACAAGATATAAATAAAATTATCTTTTACATTCTGTACCAACTATACTACTTTAATTGAGAAAGATCATTTCAACCATTTTGACTAACTGACTTTATTATCTTCCAATTATATGTAATTTTAGCCACCACCAACAACTCCTACCTCTCATAAAGAAGATACATTCTACAAAATTGCCATCCAAGATGGACGTACACGGAGTGACACAGTGGAATATTTAGCTTTTAAGGAAACCCATCAGGAAAACTGGGGGAAGTATGTTTTCTGTCTTAATATCTTCTGAAGCTACACTTTGATCTTAGCCAAAAGGCCAAGAAGTGATTCTTCTAAAACTAGCGACTAGGTGATCAGTATTTTTGTGCTACCTAAAAAAGGAAAGGAGCAATGTTAAATATTTATGATTTCTGACCATATCCTAGCATCTGTGTCTCTGCATCAGTAATATGCAATCTGTCTCCTTCCCATAACATTACAACAAACGTTTCAAGCATTTTTTAAAATCCTTGCTGTACTATGGAGGTTATTTCTTCTATCACATGTATATTTAGATTATACCGACAACTTTTTTCAACTTACATTCAGCAAAATAAACTTAAAACTAAACAAGACCTTAAATCTTATGGTCAATGATTCCTTTTTTTCAGACATGATAACACAACAAAATTAATTATTAAAAGCAAACAAACAAAAACATGGAAAGACATTCTCTTCTAAGTTTCTTTTATAGAAATACATACAATTTATTTTGTGGTTGTTAATGTCCAAGACTTGGATGATATTATAAAAGAGATAAATTACAGAAATAATAGCCATGGATCATGCGTTCTTTTCCAATGCAAGTATTTACTGTGTCTCTGATGACCACTTAATCCAGCTGATGGAAAAAAGATGTTGCTTCATGAAAAATTTGTCGTCAAATCACAGTTTAGTATTATGAGAATTATTAAATAATTCCACATATAATATTCATCTACCTGTATATGAATGCCTCTTTGTCTAGGTATGTTAAGTCTATATGTATGTCCATGTCTCTATTTGTCTGTTCATTCATTTATTTATTTATCCCTTCCTTCCTTCCTTCTTTCTTTCTTTCTTTCTTTCTTTCTTTCTTTCTTTCTTTCTTTCTTTCTCTCTCTCTCTCTCTCTCTCTCTCTCTCTCTCTCTCTGTTCTATTCTATTCTGTTCTGTTCTCTTCTCTTCTCTTCTATTCTATTCTGTTTTCTTTTGCAGATTTGCTACTTTGTTACATTTTATTGAACAGTTCCTAACAGATTTTTGTATCCCTTTTGTATTTGCTGATGGAAACAAGTAAGCAGAACTGTATATTTGCTTTTATATTTACTGCTTGTTATCAAGCCTGGTGTTTTATTTTCAATAACTTGTTTAAACATTAATGATATGATTTTACCTGAATACTGTTTCCTGCAAGAATCTAAAAGTTACATTGAAGTTCTCAACCTGAAATATGCGCACGCACGCACGCACGCACGCACGCACGCACGCACGCACGCACGCACGCACTAGTGTATGTATATTTCAATAATAGAACAGTTTGCCTATGTTCAATTCTGTGAGGACCAGCGAACTGAAGTATTTGGGGTTGCAAGACAGTGGGTGAAAGAAAATTGTGATGTCATAGGAGAGAAATGTGTTCGCATGGATGATGGTGCACTTGCTTTTAATGAGTCTGCAGAGAAAGAGGCTTGGTGGTGCCATTATGAAAGACTGCTGAACATGGAGAATGAAGAAAATGAAGAAAGTTTGCCAAATGTTGACCCAACTGAGGGACCAGCTATCCGAATTGACAATACTCCAGTAGATAAAGCAATTAAGGATATGAAGACAGGGAAAGCCCCTGACCCATCAGGAGTCATTGCTGAGATGCTTAAAATATTTGGCGGTGTGGGTTATGGTCTAGTTACCCATATTGTAAATCAGGTGGTTCATGAAGGAGTCATACCCAATGACTGGTGTAGCAGCACCATAGTCAACTGCTACAAAGGTAAAGGTGATGCCTTAGATAGAAATAATTACAGAGGTATCAAATTGTTGGATCAGATGATGAAAGTTGTGGAGAGAGTCATAGCCCAACTAATCATGGAGAGAATTAGTCTAGATGAGATGCAGTTTGGCTTTGTGCCAAGTAGAAGCACCACTGATGCTATATTTCTGGTAAGGCAACTTCAGGAGAAATACCTAAGCAAATATAAATTTCTGTACTCTGCTTTTGTTGACTTGGAGGAAGCTCTGATCCTTTATCTGGTGGTCAATACGGAAACTAGGGATAGATGAGTGTTTGGTGAGAGCTGTACAAACCTTGTACGGTGACACTACCAGTAAGGTGAGGGTTGGCAACTAGTACAGTGAAGAATTCAGGGTTCAAGTAGTGGTTCACCAAGGTTTGGTGCTCAGCCTCCTCTTGTTCATCAGTCTTCCAGGCAATAATGGAGGAATTCAAGACACGCTGCCCCTGGGTGCACCTCTATGCTGATGACCTTGCTCTTATAGAGAAGCAGTTCCAGGTAAGGAAACAAGGCCTACAGTCAAAGGGCCTTAGAGTTAACCTAACAAAAGCCAAAGTCTTAGTAAGTAGGAAGGCAGACAAATCACAAATCCCCTCAGGTAGCTGGCCCTGCTCAATCTGTAGAAAAGGTATGGGTAGAAACTCCATAAAACGCACCCAGTGTAAGCTTTGGACACATAAAAGGTGCAGCAACATCAAAGGAAGGTTAATAGAGAAACTAACTTTTGTATGTGGAAGGTGCACAGGCATAATAAATGCTGAACATGTGCAGAAAATAGATTCCATCAACTGCCAGGGGTGCAAATAACTTCCAGTATCTAAGTGACCAGGTTAGTAGTGGAGGTGGTTGTTTCAAGAGCATGGCTGTGAGAATAAGATTAAGCTGGGCAAAGTTCAGAGAGCTCCTACCCCTGCTGGCAACAAAGGGCCTCTCTCTCAGAGTGAAAGGCAGATTGTTTGATGCCTGTGTGCAAACAGCTATGCTACATGGCAGTGAAATGTCGGCTATGACAGCTGAGGACATGCGTAGGCTTTAGAGTAATGAAGCCAGTATGCTTCGCTGGATGTGCAATGTCAGTATGCATGTTTGACAGAGTGTAAAAATCTTGAGAGAAAAGTTAGGCATAAAAGGCATTAGATGTGGTGTGCAAGAGAGATGACTGCGCTGGTATGGTCATGTGATGCATATGAACGAGGACAGTTGTGTAAAGAGTGTCGATCTGTAACTGTGGAGGGGACCTGTAGTAGAGGTAGACCCAGGAAGACATGGGATGAGATGGTGAAACATGACCTTTGAACTTTGAGCCTCACAGAGGCAATGACCGGGACCTTTGGCGATGTGCTCTGCTTAAGAGGACCTGTCAAGTCAAGTGCACCTCTGCTGGTGGCATATAAAAAAGCAAAAATCAACCTTTGAATCTCAGGACTCACAGAGGCAAAATGGCTGAGTACCTTTCGAGTGTTGGGCCTGACAGAGGCAAAATGACTGAGTTCTTTTTGAGCATTAGGCTTCATGGAGGCAAAGTGGTCGAGTTTCTTTTGAGTGTTGGGCCTCACAGAGGCGAGGTGGCTGAGCTTCTGGGCCACATGGAGACAAAGTGGCTGAGATCCTGGGCCACATGAAGGCAAAGTGGCTGAGTTCCTTTTGAGTGTTGGGCCTCACGGAAGCAAGGTGGCTGAGTTCCTTTTGAACGGGCCTCACAGACGTAAGGTAGCTGAGTTCCTTTCAAGCATTGAGTCTCATGGAAGCGATGACCAAGACCTTTGGCATTATGTCGTGCTTGAGAAGAAGACCCATCAATCTGAGCAAAATCGCAGTCATGTTAGATACCAGTATCATGCAAGTGGCACCGATACAGTGACATGTAAAAGCCCCCATTACACTCTCAGAGTGGTTGGCATTAGGAAAGGCACCCAGCCATAGAAAACCATGCCAAATCAGACTGGATCCTGGTGTAGCCTTCCAGCATGCCAGCCCAGTCAAACCGTCCAACCCATGCCAGCATGGACGTTAAATGATGATGATGATGATGATAGAGCAGGTGTTTTTAGACGTGTCTGTTGATATCCAGCACATGACCTATAACACTAGATAAGGGATAACACTGGACAACAATTTTGTTTTAATTTTCTATCACATGAGATTTTGTTTTTACTGATTCTGTCTTTTTTGTGCTAATTTCAAATCTATAATCAGTTTTGCATTCCATGCTCTAGTTTTCTGGCATTTTGAAGATTAACTTTTCATACATTTATAGTTCAATTTGACATAATGAAATGCATACATCCTACTTACGATGAATTGAAAATTGGGTTTTTTCAGGTCTGATTATGGCTTCTTCAAATAGACATAGGTGTGTGCATAATCCTGATGGCTTTTGCTATGTCTGTGGCTCCTTCACACTTATTGGTCAACGGCACAATATCACATTGTTTATGAGATGGGCTTATAATGCTTATTCTGGAATTTTCCTTGGCGACCATGACAAAAAATGTGTCCATCATGTTGTGTATCATAACTGTTAGGAAATGCTTCATCACTGATGTAAAGGGAAATGAAAGGCCCTGCTGTTTGGAGGTCCTTTGGTTTGGTAAGAGTTCAGAGACTGCACAAGTGACTGTTATTTTTGTATGAGCAACACAAAAGCGTCAGCAAGAAAAATAGGTGTAAAATATCTTATCCCATCCAGTTTTCCTTGAATTTACCTCTTCTGAAGACAAAGCTAATGAACAAGAGTATGAGGATGATAAAGAAGATCAACAAATTACTTCAAAATTCCAAGACCTCTCTTATGGTACTGAAAAATCAACTCCTCAACAGTTTAACCAAACAGAACTGAATGATTTAGTGCATGATTTGGGACTCTCCAAGACTGCAGTTGAAGTTTTAGAGTCCAGTCTGCAAGAAAATTATCTACTTGGCCAAGCTCAAAAGATTCTTATTTTTGAAAACAAGACCAGATTTTTGTGTCATTTTTTTCAGAAGAGAAACATTTTGTTTACTGCCATGATAAACTCGGTCTTCTTCAGGAATTAGGAATCCCTTTGTACAGTTCAACTGACTGGCAACTATTTCTAGATAGTCCTAAGTGCAGCCTGAAATGTGTTCTACACAATGGCAATGTTTATGGAGCTGTTCCATTTGGTCACTCAGTGTGTTTTGAAGAAGAAATACAATGACATAAAAATAGTTATTGACCAACAAAAATATCATGAGCACAACTGGACCATTTGTGTAGATTTGAAAATGGTTCAATTTCCTCCTTGGTCAATCAAAAGGTTTGACAGAGTATTCCTGCTATCTCTGCATGTGGGACAGCTGAAATGAAGAGAAACACTGGATTCAGAAGTGGTTCATTTGTGAGACTCTGGAAGCAGGTATGCCAAATATTTTTTCACCACTCCATATGAAGCTGGGCTTGATGAAGCAAATCACTAAAGCATTGAATACTGATGGTGAATGTTTTTAACATATAGTCTCTGCATTTCTTGGTTAATCATTTGAGAAGATCAAATCAGGTGTGTTTGACAGACCTCAGATTCATGTCCTTGTAAGTGATGAGGAATTTGTCAGAAAGATGACTGACAAGGAAAGAACAGCATGGCTGCCATTTGTAACAGTCATAAAAATTCTCTTGGAAACAGAAGAGCAGATGATTATGAAATTCTTGTCAATAATATGTTGTCAGCTTTCCATGATCTTGGGTGTAACATATATGTTAAACTCCATCTCCTGTTTAGCCACCTTGATCAATTCCCCGAAAACCTTGGATATGTAAATGATGAACAAAGGGAGCACTTCCACCAGGACCTCAGGACCATGGAAGTGCTTTATCAAGGGTGATGGGATAAAAGCATAATGGCAGACTACTGCTGGAGCATTAAACAAGAATTCCCTGAGAAAGTCTACAAATACAAGAGCTCCAAGTGAACATTCTTGTCTGAATAAGATCTATTTGTGTTTTATCTTTCATCCTAATCAGTTTCTCAACTATTGTTTTATTCTTTTACTTGTTTCAGTCATTTGACTGTAGCCAAGCTAGAGCACCACCTTGAAGGATTTTAGTTGAACAAATTGATCCCAGAACTTTTTTTTTTCTTAAACCTAACACTTATTCTATTGGTCTGTTTTGCTGAACTGCTAAGTTATGGGGACATAAACACACCAACACTGGTTGTCAAGTGGTGATTGGGGGACAGACACAGACACAAAATCACACAGATATGACAGACTTCTTTCAGATACCGTCTACTAAATCCACTTACAAGGCTTTGGTTGGCCTAAAGCTACAGTAGAAGACACTTGCCCAAGGTGCCATGCAATGGGACTGAACCCAGAACCATGTGGTTGGGAAGCAAGCTTCTTAGCACACAGCCACACCTATCATTTGTATATAATATATATTTTCAACTGAAAAGCAGATGGTGAAAAAAACTGGTACATGATAACATTTATTTTATTCAGCATCAGAATAAGAAATATTTTTTTATAGCCCAATTCTTATTGTGGTGTACTAACTCAGATATATGAATAAAGTTAGAATCTTAATGCATAGATATTTGTTCTTTTCCACCTAGTTTGAAGATAGCATAATTAGAAAATTATCAGATAGATTACATCATATCTTGGAAATATTCAAAATTTGGAAAAAAAATCTAGGGCTTACAGAGCAACTAACTTCATATTTGAATTCAGCATACTCAAATTACGTAATACCAGTTGTTGGTATCAATGCAGCAAAAATTTTGTTGGCCAGTGTAATAGATGTTGGATAATAATAATTGTTGTGATAGTAGTGGTTTGAATTATGGTAGTGGTAGTGAAGAAGTTTATGTTAAGATGCTATTGCTCATTCATTCAAGCAACATTTGATACTGTGTAGTAGTTTCAAAATATTCAATCCAGTTTTTTGTTCAGCTTATTTTGTTATGTATGGAGGATTTTGTAATTGTTGAAGAATTGAATGAATAAGCTCAGGTAGCATAAGCTTTATCATAAGGGATTGTCAAGCTTATCTCATGTATAGTTTGGTATTATTCTTTTGTTCTTGTTCTTGTTTTATTTTAGTCATTGGATTGCAGTCATTCATGTATGCATTCATGTATACATGTATGCATACATGCATACATATGTGCATACATGCATACATGTAACTTGTGGCATATATCATCTGGCATACTGAGCAACAACAAAAGCAAGCCAACTTTCTTGTCTTATAGTGTGAATTTTGTGTCAAAAATTATTTACTATTGGTAATCATGAAAACCAGCAGTTCATGTTTCATTGGTGGGATTGACAGTAACTAAGCTGGCAAGGCTTAGGTTGCTCCCTGGTGTGGAGAACATAAGGACAAAAAGCAACATCTAATTACAAAGTAGATGAAATTAGCAAAATATCAACAGCTATTTATCAAGCCAGTAATGAAGTGGAGCCCAAATAAACCTTTTTAGTTTAGAATTGCTGATTGTTTTTGGCAACTCATGTATCCAGTCATCTTTCTTTGATATACTGGATTTACCTTTCAACTGACCCAGTGAGACCTAGGTGAAGGAAGTCCCTTCATAAGTATAATGACCATCCAAGGTGGCTTAAATTAGTACTGGCTAGAATCACGAGTATCCTGTCTTGAGCTTGAATGATTGTTGATGAGTGATGCTATTCCTGTTGCAATGTTGGAAATTACAGATGCGAGCCATTCATTCATAATGTGTACTGGTACATTTTATTGCATCACTGGCAGTCTCATGAAGTGGAAGTCAGAAGATGTTCAGATAAGCAACTTTTTCTTTCCAACCTAGCACACATCTAAAAACCTCATCTACAGTGCAAACTATGATTACTTATTTATCGATGTACCCACACAGTTTTCGTCTGTTCCATGCCATATGTTATAGTACACTTAAGAAACCCTAAACCCTATGTTCTATCCAATTCTCCCTCATCTTCATTTTCACACTCATTTATTATTGTTATTCATTTATTTATCTAATTTTGTCACAGTAACCCATGTACCATGGGTTACAGCTATAACTATGGTTAAAAATGCAAAAGTGTAGTGCTCTTTATCTTTCACATTGGCAGCCAGAGTGCTTTCGCCATTTCACAGTGTGCTCTCCCCTCCCACTGTCACCACTTATACTGGAAGTCTTTATCCTCTTTCCACTACCAAATGTCTTTCTCCTGAGCACTTCCAATGGCCCACTATACGGAACGCTGCCCTCACCCCTACCTAGTGTTTATCTCCTAAGGAATGTAGTAATTGTGTAGCACATAAAATGATGGTATAGTGTATACAGGTTGAAGGCTATTGTATATCTACGAGGTCTGCCAAATGCAAGTTTTCTTTTCAGATGCATGATGCGTCACAGGGTCACACTTTCCACACCCTTAGAGTTGGCACACTTAATGTTGGCACATTGAAAGGTAGGTCTGGTGAGATTGTTGAGATGCTTGAACAGAGACATGTAGATCTGTGCTGCATCCAAGAAGTAAGGTGGAGAGGAAGTTCTACTAGGTTCTTGACAGGCAAAGAACATAGGTATGAAATTTTTTGGGCAGGGAACACTGATGAACAGAGAGACTGTTTTTATGACACCCTCTTGCAGACTACCTCATCGACAAATGGCGGGCAACTTCAATGGGCATGTTGGACAACATCCAGGAAGCTTCCATGGTGTACATGGTGGCTACAGATTTGGCTCCCATAATGAGGAGAGAACCAGGCTACTGGAGTTCTGTGATGCAAATGATCTTATGATCTGTAAATACTAGCTTCAAGAATCCTGCCAGTCACCTGTTCACCTCCTAGTCTGGTGGACACTCTTGTCCAATTGACTACATTCTTGCCAGGAAACGGGAAAGATGGCTACTTATAAATGCCAAGACCTTCCCTGGTGAAGAAGGTACCCCACAACATAGGTTAGTAGTTAGTGACTTCAGGATGAGGGCTAAATGGCTGCCCAGAAGACAACCAACGTGGAAAAGAAGTGTCTGGAAGCTTAAAGATCCTGTGAATGGACAGAGATTTAGAGAGGTATTACTTGAAGCTTCTGACGAAAAAGAGGAGGATGTAGCATCCCATAACGTGGAGGACAACTGGAGGTTCCTATGGAATAATCTGTTGAGGGCTATTGATCAGATCTGTTGATGGTGCAAAGTCCCCTCTCGACCTAAGGTAATGTAGTGGTGGAACAATGTAGATAACAGGGCTATTAAGGAAAAGAAACAGGTATGGAAGGACTGGAAGTGTGGTAATAGCAGGGAACTACATCAGATCATTAGAAGGGAAGCTAGGAGACAGGTTTACTTAGCCAGAGGAGAAAAGACAGTGTGAGAGAATATTGTGATGTCATAGGAGAGAAATGTGTTCGCATGGATGATGGTGCACTTGCATTTAATGATGCTGCAAAGTGAGAGACTTGGAGATGCCACTATGAATGGTTGCTAAATGAAGAGAATGAATGGGAGAAAGAGAATCTTCCAAATGTTGACCCAACAGAGGGACCAGCTATCCGAAATGACAGTACCCAGGTAGATAAAACAATTAAGGGCATGGAGTTGGGCAAAGCCTTTGGCCCATCAGGAATCACTGCAGAGATGCTTAAAATATCTGGTGGTGTAAGCTAAAGTCTAGTCATTCATATAGTCAACAAGGTGATACATGAAGGAGTCATACCCAATGACTGATGTAGCAGCACCATAGTCAACTACTACAAAGGTAAAGGTGATGCATTAGATATGAATAATTACAGAAGTATCAAATTGTTGGATCAGTCATAGAGAGGGTCAGAGCCCAACTAATTAGGGAGAAAGTTAGTTTAGATGAGATGCAGTTTGGCTTTGTGCCAGGGAGAAGCACCACTGATGCTATATTTCTGGTAAGACAGCTGCAGGAGAAATTCCTAGCCAAATATAAACTTCTTTACTTGGTTTCCATTGACATGGAGAAAGCCTTTGACAGGGTCCCCCAATCCGTTATCTGGTGGTTAATGTGGAAACTAGAATTTCAGGTAGGAGTTGGGGGTCCATCAAGGATCAGTCGTCAGCCCCCTCTTATTCATCATAGTCTTCTAGGCAATAACAGAGGAATTCGAGACAGGCTGCTCCTGGGAGCTCCTCTATGCAGATGACCTTGCTCTAATAGCTGAGTTACTACCGGATCAAGAGGAGAGGTTTCAGGTGTGGAAGCAAGGTCTAGTGGATGTGTAATGTCAGTGTGCATACACGACAGAGTGTAAGTGCCTTGAGAGAAAAGTTGAACATAAGAAGCATCAGGCGTGCTGTGCAAGAGAGAGACGATTGTGCTGGTATTGTCATGTGTTACGCATGGATGAGGACAGCTGTGTAAAGAAGTGGAAGGAACCTGTGGAAGAGATAGACCCAGGAAGACCTGGGATGAGGTGGTGAAGTATGACCTTTGAATGTTGGGCCTCTCTGAGGCATTGACAAGTGACCAAGACCTTTGGAGATATGCTGTGCTTGGGGTGACCTGGCAAGCTAAATGAGATAGTATCTATGGCCTATGCCAGTGTTGCATAACCAGTCCATTTAAGAGTTTCCTTCAGTTGTCAGGCAATGTGCTGTTCTTGAGGAGACCTATTGAGTCAAGTAAAATCGCTGTCATGGCCAATGCCAGTACTACCTGAATGGCACCTGTGCTAGTGACACGTAAAATGCACCATAGGAGTGTGGCCAATGCCAGTGCCACCTGATTGGCTCTCATGCCAGTTGTGTGTAAAAAGCACTCATTACACTCTCAGAGTGGTTGGTGTTAGGAAGGGTATCCAGCTGTAGAACCTTGCCAGATCAGATTGGAGTCTGGTGCAGCCACCTGGCTTGCCAGTCCTTAGTCAAACCACCCAACCCATGCGAGCATGGAAAGCAGACGTTAAACGACGATGATGACAACGACGACGATGACGATGATGATGATGATGATGCAGCAAGACTAAAGAGTTTTTTCTGCTCTGCATCAATGTTTATTCAGAGTTACTTCTTTCTAGATGGGTAGCCTGCTGTGTTGATTACAGAGTCCACATCTCATTGGTGAAGTCCATTTTTTAGCATAGCCTTCACTACCTGACTTGGAATGTGTGGGATGTTACAACCACTCCAGTTGACAAATCACTAAAGCCAAATTTGAATGGGTCCAACAAATTGAGTTAAAGTGTGTTAAAACTGGTGGTGAGCCGGCCAGATGAATACTTCAACCAATACTAATACGGTTTAATACAGTTTCTGTGTCAGAGACATTCAATCATTCAACACACATACAGAGAGAGAGAGAGAGAGAGAGAGAGAGAGAGAGAGAGAGAGAGAGAGAGAGAGAGA
>NC_068992.1:37333626-37351831 GCF_001194135.2 Octopus bimaculoides | reverse complement strand
CCAACACTGCCAGATATTTTGAGCATCTCTGCAGTGATTCCTGATGGGCCGGGGGCTTTCCCGGTCTTCATACTCTTAATTGCTTTATCTACCCTGGTACTATCAACTTGGATAGCTGGTCCCTCTATTGGGTCGACATACGGCAGGCTCTCTTCCTCCCATTCATTCTCTTTATTAAGCAATCTATCGTAGTGGCATCTCCAGACCTCTTTCTTTGCATCCTCATTTAGTGCAAGCGTACTATCATCCATGCGAACACATTTCTCTCCTACAACATCACTATTCTCTCTCCGACACTGTCTTGCAACACGAAATACCTCGAGTCTTTGGTCCTCACGGCGCAGAACATTGGCAAATCTTTTCTTATCTGCTTCCCCTCTGGCTAAATGGGCATCTAAAACAGTAATGAAAGCATAGTGTATGAGAAGAAAAAGAAAAGCACAATAGAAATGGATAAATGGCAAAAGTAGCAGGTTTGAGAAGCTGGAAGATGCTAACCAGAAATCTACTCATTGGAATTTTGAGTGTGATGAATAGGGGTATGTAGAAGAGTAACATCTGCCAAAGATACTGCTCAAATCACCAGCAGCCCTACTTAGGGATTGCATTACCAGCCCAATCCTAGGATGTCTTGATAATAAGAGTATAATTCAAACTGAATGGGAAACCACATCCAGTAGTTTCTTCTTTTGTGTGATTGTGAAAAAGAAAAAAAAAAATCAAGCTGATCTTTGACTCCTGAAATGTCTGCAAATTTTGAGTGGACAGTGTAAGCTACATAAACAAAACTGCAGCTTCTTTTCACTTGGAAAGGAGCATGTCATGTGAAGTGAAGCTAATATTGGCCTAGATATCATAAACATACTTGTCAGCAAGCTGGAGTTGTTTCTTTTGTCATATCTAATACTCTAATAAAGATGAGACTAGCATTAACTAGAGATAGAATTGTGACTGTTTTTAGTATCTATGCTTCTACAGTGACAAATGAATAGTATAAGATACCCTTGGGGATTATAAGGCAAGAATGGGGAAGGATTACCAGACATAGGATTGAGCTGTAGGTTATTTTTGGAAAAGTAGTCTTAGTTTTAGTGGACAATTCAGATTTAAATTACATACCAAATATGATGTGGCTGTGACATTTTTTTCTAACTTACTGTGAAGTGGTTTTACAGCTGGGATTATCCATAGTCAAAGTAATGGTATTTATTGAACTAGGTACTTATCTACTGTGACAGCACTGCAGATAGAAGCTGTACATGAGATGAGCTGACCGCCTCATTGATCCTATATGATATGTACCACATGTAATTTATTTGTGAGACGGAAGTGCATTTCTGCTCAGCAGAACTATGCAAAAGTGCAGTCCAAAAACTCTGAGGTGTAATATATACTTGCAGTGAATATGACCAACCAAATATAAATGCTACCTGATACTCCACCAACTGAAGAAAGACTTCCAATATAGTTGGTTAGGGTGAGACAGGAGGGCAGATATAAATGCTACTTGATATTCCACCAACTGATACTGTACCATCTATGTAAGGCAACCTAAAAGCATCTGCTGATTCCTTTAGCCTCACCAAATGCAAGTATGTGAGTTGGCTTGACAAAAATTATGTAAAAATGGAACTGCTGCTAACTGAAAGAGGAAGTTGCCATCGAACAGTCCTCAGTGGATAAGAAAACCCCTAAACTACAAGCTGACTCAAATATGCAAATACCTTTCTACAAAAGTAACTGCAGTATCTGAAATAATTACTGTGAAATGATAAGGCAAAGGAAATGCAGACCCTTGCTGACCTTCATAATGTGAAGGGCTTCTATGGAAGTCTGACAGAAGTGTACAATCGTCAGAAAGGTGGAAACATTCCAATGAGGCATAAAGACAGCTCATATCTGTACACCAAGAAGAGTGACATCAGGAAATGCTGATGGAAACATTTTAATGAGCTATTAAGCCAGCCCTCAACGATTTCATTTCAAGCTCTAGATTGTATCCCACAAATTCTGGATAATACCTATTTAGGTCTTCTGCTGAGTATGGAGAAGTTAGTAACTGCCATCTATGAGACAAAATCAGAGAAGGTTCTTGGTATTGACAACATTTCTATAGTAATCTATAAATATGATAGGAACAAATTACTCACATGCCTGCCTTCTATTCATGTATATGTCCCCTCACACTCATTTAAGCTTATCCTCACACTCCACCTATACATACACACCTACCTCTATATATCCACCCTACTCATACACAATAGCTTACACTCGCATTCCACCATACACATACACTTCCCAACATGCCTCCACCTCCACCATACATAAAGACATATATTCACACCCATACTCCACCTTATGCACACTGTTTTTATATGCCTACACCACAACACAGCCCTGCCCCCAAACACCTCCCACACACAAATATACTCATATCCACCCATGCACCCACCTACTTTCTCTCACACCCACCATCCTTCCACCCACCACTCCTTGTTTGATTACTGACTCTTCTTTAACCACCACTGTTCTTTCAGCTTGCTCTTGTACACACACATATACACATGCATGCACAATGAAAACGATAAACACATGCATGCCCTACATACAAACACACAAATGCATATAGAAACATACTAACACACTATGTATTATCTTCTCTTGCATTACTCTTCACCTAACTACTACCAAAATCTGTCATTTTACTACTGACCCATGGCCTAGCAGCACATATTTTTGCCTCCTTTATACAATTCATCCCAGGTTCCTTGAATTTCTTCTCACATATTCTACTAACCAATCCTTGAACTATTCTTGTACTTTTCTGTAACAGTGGATTATTTGAACTTTACAATCTCTTTTGGATTTCATCAATGCTTTCACCTACTTTCATTTTACTCGTGTAAAATAACATTTCTCACAAATTTTTTGTACAGTCCTTTTTTAATAGCAATAATTTTTTTATGTCCTTTTTACAATCCGCCCTGCACCCTTTTGAAATTGTCCTTTCTAATTTATCTCTGCACTGATTTCTCTCTACTTGCTGTAGATATTTTTCTTAACCATCCTTTTTTAATCCTCTCTTTCTTTTGACATCATCCTTTATATTTTACATACATTTTTCCCACTTTTTATTGACTTTGTAATTTTTCCTCTGATCTTGTACCTGTTTTTATTTATTATATATTTCTTTCTCACCTACAGCATTGTTTTCTTCATTGCCCCCAACCTCACCCCAATTTTTTCCCATGTCTCCCTCTACCTATAGCACTTTCACATCCCACTCTTGCACTACTCCATTCACTCACCTCCCTTTATCCTATCTCCTTACATACACACAATATCCTGCTTCTTCCTCTCTCCCTAAGTCGTTCCAATAGAACTGCATTCTCACTTGGCCCCTAAACTTTTCACTTTTCTTTCCTCCTTTCCACCACCTATCCTCCTTTTTTTTTTGATGAAGGACTAATGTCTGAAACGTCAAAGACCTATTTCCTTTCCTTTCAAGCATTAGATTAATAACACCATTGTGAAAACTTATGCCTCTTGTGATTTTCTCTTGTTTTTGCTCATTCTTCATATATATATTATATTAACATAGGTATGTTGATGCAAACAGGAAAAGTAGAACTCAAAATATGAGTATAAGTATATTTTTATTAATATTTATCAGAAAAAACTGACTCAAGGTCCAAGAATTTCGTGCATTGACACTTTAACTAGTCACAGGTTTTCAATCTGTGTATTTATATAGCTGTTGATAAATATATTTCTCTCTAGATTGTTCCAGAATGAATCATAATAATGTCATGTGGATAATTCAAATAGTTTGCCTGTTATGTCATTCAATAAGCAAATACATAGATAAATAAGTAAAGAAATAAAAGATAGATAAAAAGAAAGAAATCTTGAATGTGTTATCACACATGCACACACAATCTCACTCACATATACTCACTCACATACACACACCCAAAAAACCTCCACAAATTTCTCATATATATATATATATATATATATATATAATATATATATATATGAGAGAGAGAGTGTATATGTGCAAAATTTATGGGGCTGTTTTGGTATGTGTATGCGTATATGTGTGTGTGTGCATGTGTGGTGACATGCACAAGATTTTCTTTTTATCTGTCTTTATTTCTCTTGAGTTCCTCTGTTACTTCTGCTAAATATCAATAAAAATATTATATCAATGTATAAAAATGTATATGTATATTATCATCATCATCGTTGTTGTTTAGTGTTCATCTTCCATATGGCAGGGGCTGGATGGTTCACCATGTTCAGATGAGCCTGAGGATTGCATTGAAATCCAGTGTCTGCTTTGGCATTGTTTCTTTGGCTGCTATTTTTGTGACACTGGTATTACTGAGATCACCAAGTAACTCAGAAGCCAAGATCTCTCAACTGAGTGGGTGTGTAATATTGAGAGGGGATGACTTTATGCTGGGTGATCAGAGACTGAATGGTCAGTGGTGAATTTCAGTTTTGGAGGGTAGGTGGAAGAAATAGGATTGGGTTAGAGATGTAATAGTTGGCAGCACAGATGAGTTGAATTTGGGAGTGGCTAAAGGGGATAAGGAGGGTAGTGTAAAAGGACTCTTAGTGGGACATATGGTAGAAGGGGATGATATTGAGATTGCAAAAGGAAGTGGTTCCATGGGGAGTGATATAATTGGCAGCACAAGAGGTGGGGGATGAAATACATGCTGTTCGTCACTCATATAATTATAACAGCTGAGTGAATAGTGCCATAGTCAGAAAAGTAATACTGGGGAAGATGAGTTGTGAGAGAGAAACTTGACCAAGACAGTTTGAATGATATGCTTTTAGGGCCTTGTTTTTACTGAGATGGATGGGTCTTCTTGAGTTTAGCAAATCACCAATATTCTTGGCCTTTTGTAATCTCCTCCATGTGGCTCTATTTCCTGTAATCATTCTTCCCTAGTTGGTTCCTCAATTTCCTGAGTCTTTCCTCTTCCATAGGTTCCATCCACATTTTAAATCAAATCAAAATTTATTGGCAGGAGACAAGCATGATGTGATTAAGCCATGTAAAAAAAACAAAAAATAGCCCCCCCAAAAAAACAAACAATTATTGTTATATACAGTTTTATACATAGTCACCACAGTTGTCCAGAGCCTCTTTGAACACTGGAGTGGTGGGCAGTTGAATGACATCTTGTGGTAGCTTGTTCTATGGGGCTGCGATATGGACAGAGAATGTGGCTTTCTGCCTGTTGAGTCAAAATTACTGGGGATAGAGTTTGCGATCATGCCCACAAAGACCCCTATCTGGTGCAGGGTTGAAAAACTCCACAAATGGTAGGTTTACATTCCCATTGAAGATGTTGAAAGCCAGGATGAGATCTCCCCACATCCTCCGTCGTTCGAGTGAAGGTAATACCAGCTGTTGGAGACGTTCGTCATATGTAAGCTTAGACAAACCCGTGACCATTCAGGTGGCTAAGTGCTGAACCCATTCCAGACACTGAATGTCTTTCTGGAGATATAGATTTGAGGCCTGGACGTCACCAATGGGTGAATCTTATATGCTTAAAGTTTGCGCAAGAGAAGTCGGTGATTAACAGAGTCAAATGCCTTTGTGAAATCCAAAAATACCACGTCCACTGTGTCTTTTTCATCCATGCTCCTTGTAATCCACTTTTCAAGAAGGGGAAGATTGGTTAGGCAAGATCTTTGGGGTAGGAATCTATGTTGCGAGTCGGATATAGCATTTGAAGTAAGGAGATGGCTCATGAGAGATTTCTTGATGATGGTCTCCGTGACTTTGCAGAGGATGGATGTCAGACTGACTGGTCGATAAGTGACCATCATTTCTTTATAAGTTGTTGTCATCCATCTGCATCGCATGACCTTACCAATACAGTCTTCTCTCTAGCACACCACAACTGAAGCCTCTGATACCCAATTTTTCTCTCAATACATTTGCACTTGGTTATACATGTATACAATATTGTGCATCTAGTGGAACATGCTAGATTCGTTTCTTTCTAGTTTTAATATGTCTTCTGCATTTAAAGCCCAAGTTTCACAACCATGTAGCATTTCTGTTTATATACAGGCACCATGCAATCAGCCATTCACTCTGAAATTGAAGCTTTTGTTATCAACATAGGCAACCACTCTCTGAACTTTCTTCAGGTGATTCTCATTCAAGCAAAAAATATAATACTAGCAATTGATGAAGTTAGCCTACTGGCTCTTTTGAATTCCCAGCAATCTTTTTAAAAATGTGTAAAAGATCCCTAGCTAAACTGCTGCAGTTTCTCTTCCAGAGCTTCTATACAAGTAGAAAGCTTTCAAGCAAGTTAAACAAAGGTATAATATGCCATTTATAAGGAAGAAGCAGGGGAGATGTTAAACATTGTGTCTACTTGCTCTGACCTCAGATACAAGTAAAGTCATGGAATGTATTGTTAAGGAAACTAATCATTTTCTTTCAAAAAAATAACTTGCTAACTAACACCCAACATGGTTTCCAGTAGGAAGCTGTTCTCCAATATTATGATTGGGTATTAAAACAGTTGTTTAGCCATTCAAATGTTGATGTGATATATCTCAACTTTACAAAAGCCTTCAATAAAGTTGATTATGAAGTAATATGTCACAAACTGCATGATCTCAGCATAGTCAGAAAACGATGGGAGTGGTTGCATGACCTTTTTAAAAAATAGAAGTCAGATATCTCCTTAGAACAATGATAGTGAGTGGAATCCCATGAAGTACTATCTTGGAGTTACTGCTGTTCATTGCTGGCTCTCACATACTTAACCTCAGCAATACAGACAGTTACCCTCACTAGCTATGCTGATGATAAAAAAGTATCAGGATGATAAAAAAGTATCCTAGAGATGCTACTCGCTTGCAACATTGAAGAAAATAATATGTGATTTAATGCTAAAAAGTTCAAAGTCCTTCACTAGCAGCATGCAAAATAATACATCAGGAGAGATTGCCATCCCAGAGTAACAATCAGTACATGACCTGGCCATGTGAGTAATGATGCATCTTTCCATATGCATAATATTAAGATGGAAATGAAATGTAGACAGCTGGCCAGATTTTTTCTAAGAACTTTCAGAACAAAAACCATGATGATCTTCTGGAGGCCTTTTGTCTTCAACTATCAGATTGTTGACACCACATAGTGCAAAACTATTATGGGACTTGAAGCAATCCAGATCAGCTACTGGGAAAAGCTGAAAGAGTTATGACTCTACTCCCAGGATATGCAATAAAGAAATTATAACCAGCACTGTATTTGTTATGATGTTTCATATCCAAGATGCCTGATGTAAACAACGACGAGATTGAAAATAAAAAATAGGTAATGGCATATATGCTATATTTCAGGAGTTTTTGCTCTTTCATCAGCTCTCATCTAACCCATTAAAATTTTACATGATAAACACATTCTTGGAAGCTGGTATGTAAATGTTAATGACATGTTGAGACACGGTATTTCGTTATGCTTCAGGAATTGTTTAATGTATAAAATTGGTATATCCAATAATGCTACACTGCTATACTTAGTGGCTATTTAAGCAATGAGTTCATGGATGATTAATGGGTTGGATGGGTGCTGATGAAGGAGTGAAAACACCTGCAGTATGTCATGTACGCCCATTACCCATTTTTCATCTTCGATCTCAGTGCTGTTGTTTACATCAGACATCTCTGATACAAAACATAATAAAATCAGTGATGGCTATAATTTCTATAGAAATTATAGAGATAACCCTAACAAGTGATGTAATAACACTGCTAACACAGTGGAACACAATATTGGCTTATAAAAGTGTTTAATATACTTTGTTGTATATTATGCATGCTTAATGAAATACTTACAGGTCACGCGATAAAAAATGTATGGAAGATCCTGGAAGGTGTTGCACTAAAATTTAGAATTTAAATAAGGCACTGCATAGTGCCTTAGACACTATCTTTGCCATCCAGATTTAAGATCAGATACTGCAATAGATTATGATTCAAGGGCCTATGGCCAAAAGAGTTAAGAGGCCTACATGATGTGGATGTAGAATGTGTTCAAAATGCAACTGAGTTGTCTATTGTGTAGACTTTCATGGATAAGAAATACAACTGAGTGCAACAACTTTGAACTCCCTTATTCACCAAATGCCAGCTAAAGAAGGAGAATTGGTAAAAGTGTAGCAGCACCATTGGTGGTGTTGCAACATAACCACAGCTTACAGACTGAAACAAACAAAAGATAAAAGATAAAGATCATCATCATTGTCATCATCATCATTGTCATCATCATCGTCTCAGCTATCATCATCTAATATCCATTTTCCATTACTTCTCTTTCTCACATTGCTTCTTTCATGTACTTTGCTTACCTCTTACTCCTCTATTCTGTCCTTATGGCCCTGTTCACTATATCATTGCTGTCTGATAGCCTCCACCCTCTCTATATACTTAGATTCTCACCACTCACTACATTCTTTTCCCCTACCCTCTACTGATGCTTCTTTGACAATGTCCTGCTGTTTGTATTATTTTCTCCATCCCTCAAGGGTATGCCCTGGTACTTGCCACCATCTCTCTCTCTCTCTACTTTTACTCAACCATCCCATTTATATCTGATCCCCCATCCCTTGTGAGTGAGTATGCCCAACACTCTGCCACCATATCTCTCCTGCTTTCTTGCACTCTTGCTGTCTTCCACTCTCTCTCTCTCATTTTCCTGCTCTTCCCTCAGACTGGGTAACCATGTATTTCTTTTACAGTGGCACACTTTTTCAAGGTTGTCTTGAAAATGTTTTTTTATCTCCTCTTTGGGCCACCATGTGATCAAGAGTCAACTGCTAATTTACCAAAGAAGGTCTGTTTACGGAGTTTGGAGTGAGGAACGCTTGCTACATGTCCACTCTATCACTGCTGGAATCTACTTAGGAAAGCACATAGTGTACTGTATGTCAAGTTTTGTAGTTATAGTCAAACTAGGTCTTCCCAAACCTTGTGACAAAGATATCCAAAGGTAGAGCTGATTTTTACCATCACATTCACTTTATCATCTGACAAAACTCCTTCATAGTGAACTCTCAAGGTAGGTGAGTCTCTCTACAGCATGGAGGGGCTGTTGTTGTTTGTCAGTTGTTCAATTTAAAGTTTTCTATGTGTGGGTTGGCACATGAATTGGTCTTTTTGATACTGTTTGCAAGCCCAGTTATCATAACCTGTAGTAAAGTTGTGTATATTCTGTTATATATATTATTTGTTATTATATGTTATCACTACAAAATTATGTATGTATATATATATATATATATATATATATATATATATATATATGTATTAAATGTGCAATATATTTATATAAATGTATATATTATAGTTTTATGTATTTAAGTGTTAAATATTATTCAAGTTAATTAATTCTGTTATGATGGACCAGCTCACTTTTTTTGTTTCGTTTTCTCTGTTCCTATGTCTCTGCCACAGTGCAGCCATGTGTCTTGGTTGTTCATGCCCTCCATTTTTCCCCTCACCAACTATACTGGAAGTCTTTCTTCTGAAAGCCTATTTTCTATACTGAAAACCTGTACAGAAAGCTCTCTCCCCCCTCTCTTGTTTCCCTCCCATCAACATAAGCTCACTAGTAGCAACAGTATCACAATATGAAAAAGCTCAGCTAGCATGCTTGCATTGGAAATATGAACAAGTGTACTTACCAGTGGGTTAAATATCAGTGCTCTTTTATCTTTGCATAAGCAATGGTTTATACCACACCCTCTTTTTCTGGTAGATGCAGAAAGTGTGAAGTGGATGAATGATGGTAAATTAAATGTAGGATGAAACTTATATTAAAGCAAAGAAACAGAATCCTTGAAGGATCAGAAGAGTAGTGGTAGCAGGGAACTATATCAGGTAGCTAGAAGGGAAGCTGGGAGATAGGTATATTTAGCTATGGGAGAAGCAAAAAGAAGGAAGTTTTCCAATGTTCTAGGGCTCATGCCTAGAGACTTGAAGGTATTTCAGATTGCAAGACAGTGTGTCAGGGAAAATTGTGATGTTGTAAGAGAGAAGCGTGTTTACATGGATGATGGTTCACTTGCAGTTAGTGATTCTGCAAATAAAAATGCTTGGAAGTGCCACTATGAAAGGCTGCTAAATGTAGAGAATGCATGGGGGGAAGGGGGGTCTGCTTAACGTGGACGTAACAAACGGACCAGCAATCTGAATCAACAGTAGCTTGATAGATAAAGCAATTAAGGATATGAAGAGAGGGAAAGTCCCTGACCCATCAAGAATCACTGCTGAGATGCTTAAAAATATCTGGCAGAGTGGGATATGGCTTAGTCACCCATATAGTTAATCAGGTTGTCCATGAGGGAGTCATACCCAATGATTTGTGTAGCAGCATTATAATCAGCTGCTACAGAGTTAAAGGTGATACTTTAGACTGAAAGGTGACACCTGAAACAAGTATCAGATTGCTGTGCCAGGTGATGAAAGTTACAGAAAGGGTCATAACTCAATTAATTTGGAAGTGAGTTAGCCTAGATGAAATGCAGTTTAGTTTTGTGGTAGGGAGAAGCACTATGATGCTATCTTCCTAGTAAAGCAACTGCAGGAGAAGCATTTAGCCAAGAAGAAGCATTTGACAAGGTACCCCAATCCCTTATTTGGTGGTCAATGTGGAAATTAGGGTTAGAGGAGCAGTTGGTGAGAGCTGTACAAGCCATGTACATGGATACTGCCAGTAAGGTGAAAGTTGGCAATGAGTATAGCAATACATTTAGTGTACAGGAAGGAGTTTACCAAGGAACAGTTCTCAGCTCTCTTTTGTTTATCATAGCCCTTCAGGCCATAACAGAGGAATTTAAGACTGGCTGTTCTTCGAGCTCCTTTATACTAATTGTCTTGTTCTTATAGCTGAATCACTACCAGAACTAGAGAAGAAATTTCAGGTGTGGGAGCAAGGTCTGTAATCAAAGGGGCTTAGTGTTAATTTAGCAAAGACCAAAGTCTTAGTAAGTAGGAGAACAGTCAAATGACTAACCCCTTCAGGAAATGGCCCTGCACAATATTTAGAAAAGGTGTAGGTAGAAATTACATTCAGAGTACCCAGTGTAAGTTATTGACACTTAAGAGGTGCAGTGTTATCACTGGAGAGTTAACAGAGAAAGTAGCCTTTGTGTGTGGCAAATGTGCAGGTACAATAAACACTAAAAATGTACAGAAAATAGACTTCCTCAAATGTTGAAGGAGATTCTTATAAGTAGTGGATAACTTCCACTACCTAGGTGACCAAGTTAGTAGTGGAGGAGAATGCTCTGAAAGAATTGTTGCTAGAATAAGAATGGGCTAGGCAAAGTTAAGAGAGCTACTACTTTTGTTGGTTACAAAGGGCCTCTCTCTCAGTGAAAGGCAGATTGTATGTGTACAAACATCTATACTACAGGGCAGTGAAACATTGACTGTGACTACAGAGGATATGCAAAGACTTGAAAGAAATGAAGTCAGCCTACTTCACAGGATAGGTAATATCAGTGTGCATGAATGACAGTGTAAATGAGTTAAGAGAAAAATTGGCTATACATGGCATCAGATGTAGTGTGCAAGAAGTACGATTGTATGATGCATATGGAAAAGGACAACTGCATAAAGAATTGCAATCTCTAATTGTGGAGAGAATCTATGGATGGGGTAGACCCAAGAAGACATAGGACAAAGTGTTGAGAGATGATCTTCAGATGTTGAGTCTCACAGGGCTCTCAAAACTCCCCCACAATCTATCTTCCCAGTATCCCTACCACCAGCTGCAGGCCCACTCTTTCTCATGTGCGTATCTATACTCTCTCAATGTCCTTGCATATCTACCATGCTCCCCTTTCAGTCACTCCAATTTATCTTGCCTTCACTTGCTACAGTCGTATATTTCTCATCTCTAAATACCTCCCCTCACACTCTTATGGAACATTCCCCTCTATCCTCTCTGTACTACTTATACCTCCTTCACACTGTACCCTATGGGTAGGCCCCCAATACATCTGTGACACCATCTATTTATCTCTCTCACTCAGACAATCTCTCTAACTCTCTCTCTTTAAATCTTACCCATCTTCCTCTCCTTTCTTGTCCTACTGGGGTAGCTAAGTGTCTCCTCAATATTAAGACAACTAATTCTGTCTCTCTATTATACTCTAACCTTTCACCTGGCACACAACCACTTCCTTCAGTTCCACTCCCTCTCTCACCTGCTACTTGTTGACTCTACTGGTGCCGGTGTCACATAGAAAGCACCTAATATGAGTATTAATAGGAAACTTTGGTATTGTGTCAATAAACATATCCTAATGTTCACCTCTTCTTCGTGAAGTTGGTTTATTCCTAACAATGGAATCATTATCTACATTCCTGTTTTAGTAAATTTCCCCTAGGTAATTTCAATCGAAGTTCTGAATCTTCTTTAAATTTGGGTATATTTCAGATTGATATAAAATTAAATTTGAATCACTTTGATAATAGATGAATTTTATTTTTGTTTAAATTCTATATTTATAAGCACTTGAGTTCCAAGGTCAACATTTTTCATGGATACCTTTAGTTTTTTTTTTATTCGTGGTGTCTGATGTCTGACTGAAATAGTAGTTTTCATTTTTCTCTCTTTTTTCTTTGTTTACTACTCTTTAAGTCTATACTTGTGTATGTGTATTATTTATGCATGTGCAAACATGTGTGTATGTATGTGCACACACATATATATATATTAGGTAATCAAGTATGAAATTTGTAGAAAAGAAAAAAGGTCTTCTAATGTTTTATAAATACAAGGAATAGTATGCACCCATATTGTCAATGCACTTTTTCCGTTTCAGTGGTAGCTTGTCCAGCCTAGAACTGTAAAAGCCTGGCAATCTAGAGTCAATAAAATCCTGGAAGGCCTGTTTTACATTGTCATTGTCATTGTCGTCGTCGTCATAGTTGTCATCATTGCTGTCGTTGTCGCTGTCGCCATCAGTTAGCATCTGTTTTCTATGCTCGCATGTGTTTGACAGTTTGACTGAGGTCTGGAGAGCCAGTGGCTACACCAGGCTCCAATCTGATCTGGCAAAGTTTCTACAGCTGGATGCCCTTCCTAATGCCAACCACTCCGAGAGTGTAGTGGGTGCTTTTTACATACCACTGGCACAGGAGGCAGTCGGGCAAGCCTGGTAACAATCACGTTTGGATGCTGCTTTTTATGTGCCACCAGCACAGGAGCCAGTCAGGAGGTACTGGCATCAGTTACGATTGGTTGGTGCTTTTTATGAGCCACCGGCATGGGAGTCAGACAGGGGGCACCAGCCTCAGCTACAGTATTGGTTTTAGTTGACTCAACAGGTCTTCTCAAGCATATCATATTGCCTGACGCATCAGGGCCAGACATGCGTGGCTGCGATCTCACTTTAGTTGCCAGGTCTTCTCGATCACAGCATAACTCCAAAGGTCCTGGTCTCCTGTCATTGCCTTTGTGAAGCCCAATGTTCGAAGGTAATGCTTCACCACCTCATCCCATGTCTTCCTGGGTCTACTTCTTCCACAGGTTCCTTCTACAATTAGGGAGTGGCACTTCCTCATATAGCTGTCTTCATTCATATGTAACACATGTCCATACCAGTGCAGTCGTCTATCTTGCACACCACGTTTGATGCTTCTTATGCCCAACTTTTCTCTCAGGGTGCTTACACTCTGTTGTGTATGCACCCTGACATTACACATCCAGCGGATCATACTAGCTTCATTTCTTTCAAGCCTATGCATGTCCTCAGCATTCGTGGCCCATGTTTCACTGCCGTGTAGCATGGCAGTTTGCACACATGCATCATACAGTCTACCTTTCACCCTGAGTGAGAGGCCCTTAGTTACCAGCAGAGATAGGAGCCCAGGCTATTCTTACTCTAGTCGCTACACTCTCAGAGCAACCACCCCCAATACAGACTGGGTCACCTAGGTACCAGAAGCTATTAACTACTTCCAGTTTCTCCCCATGGCATGTGATGGAATCTGTTTTCTGTACATCTTCAGGGATATTTACAGCATCCCTGTACAGGGCTTGTACAGCTCTTACCAGCCACTTGTCTATTCCCAGTTTCTGCATTGACCACCAGATAAGGGATCAGGGGACCCTGTCAAAGGCTTTCTCCAAGTCAACAAAAGCCAAGTACAAAGGTTTATCTTTGGTTAGGTATTTCTCCTGAAGTTGCCTTACCAGAAATATAGCATCAGTGGTGCTTCTGCCTGGCACAAAACCAAACTGAATCTCTCTCCCTAATTAGTTGGGCTATGACCCTCTCTGTAACTTTCATTACCTGATCCAATAACTTTATACCCCTGTGGTTATTTCTATCTAAAGCATCACCTTTTCCCCTGTAGTAATTGACTATGGTGCTGCTACACCAGTCACCAGGTATGACTCCTTCATGAACTACCTGATTTACGATGCAGGTGACAAGACTATAACCTACACCACCTGATATTTTAAGCGTCTCTGCAGTGTTTCCTGATGGGCCAGGTGCTTTCCCTGTCTTCATATCCTTAGTTGCTTTATCTACCTGAGTACTGTTGATTCGGATGGCTGGTCCCTCAATTGAGGGACCAGCCTTTGGCAGACTCTCCTGCTCCCATTCATTCTCCACATTCAGCAGTCTTTCATAATGGCTTCGCCAAGCCATTTTCTCTGCAGACTCATTAAAAGCAAGTGCACCATCATCCATGCGGACACATTTCTCACTTATGACATCACAATACTCTCTCTCACACACTCTTGCAACTCGAAATACTTCAGTTCGTTGGTCCTCACATTGCTGAACATAGGCAAACTTCTTTTCTGCTACTTCCTTGGCTATATATACCTGTCTCTTAGCTTCCCTTTCTCCTGCTGTCCCTATTCCAAGCCTGTTTCTTTGCTCTAATGGCCCTGTCTACAGTATTGTTCCACCACCATGTTACCCTAGATCTAGAAGGGACTTTGCACCAGCTACAGATATGGTCTGTGGCACTCAGCAAGCTGTTTCACAGGAATTGCCAGCTGCTTTCTATGTCACAGGACTGTAGCTCCTCCTCCCTGTCATTAAATTTCTCGGTAAGGACATTCCTAAATCTCTGACCATCATTGGAATTAAATTTTTTTCCTATCAAAAAGTTATCCAAATTCTGGAAGAAGTGGTAGTCAGTGGGGGAAAAATCAGGTGAGTATGGTGGATGATGGAGAACTTCTAACTCCAACTCCTGTAGTTTTGCCAATGTCAATTTTGCAATATGTGGTCTGGCGTTGTCTTGCAATAAAATAGGAGTGGATCTGTTGACTAATCTAGGCTGTTTATTGTAAGTTTCTGCAGTTGACTGAAGTATACTTTGACTGTGATTGATGAGTCAGATTTAATGAAATCATAATGGATCACACCTGTGCCAGACTACTAAACACACACCATCAGCTTCCTTTGATGAATTTTGGTTTTTGGACTGTGTTTTGGTGGCTGGTCTTTGTCCAACCATTGTGCTGAATGTTTAGTTGTTGTATTGGATCCATTTCTCATCACATGTTGCAATTCGATTAAAAAATAATTCAATTTTGTGACTAGAAAGTAGCATAATGCAGGCTTCCAAACATTGTTGTTTCTGATTTTCATTGAGTTCATGTGGAACCCACTTATCCAACTTTTTCACTTTACTAATTTGAACTAGGTGAGTTATTTTTGTTTGCTTACTAACACCAAACAACAACGATAATTCATGAGTACTTTGTGATGGATCTGACTTGACGGTGGCTTTCAGTTCATCATTATCCACCTTTGTCACTGGTCAACCGCATTGCTCATTTGTGAGGTCAAAGTTACCAGAACGAAATTTTGCAAACCAATTTGATACTGTCTGCTGTGTAATAACATTAGAATGAAATACTCCATCAATATTCCGAGCTGTCTGTGATGCTGTATTTCCAAGAAAGAGCTCATATTTCAAAACTATGAATTTCTGACTAATCCATCTCTAAACAAAAATAGCAAAAAATAATTTATAAATACTTTATAAAGCACAAAATGAGCAGCTCTCAAATTTTACCATATACCTTACTACAAACTTCATACTTGGCAACCTAATATATATATATATATATACACACAAGGTGTCCCCAAATTAAGGCAACCAACTTTTTTTATTTTGCCAAAGCAAAATATTGTTATATTTCAGGTCTGAGCATTGTAATGCAATAGTAAAGGAAACACAATTATGACACTACCACATTTATTCAATATGGCCACCTCTGTAGGGTGGGTGCTGAGATCCTCCTTCAGCACTTGATACATCAATATTTGGCGTATTTTTGCTATGGCAGCCAGTTTTCTAACAGAACGATGAGGATTTTGCCATATCTTCTCTGGTACTTTTGATGGGTTGAGGGGTCTGCACACTTCTTTTTTGCCCATGTCCAGGTTGATCAGCAGTGGAACCAATCTCTTGAAATTTTTTGACAATTTTCTAGACTATTGTTCAGTTAATTTTAAGCTTTTTTGCTATAGCTGTATTGCTTTTGTCTCCTTTGTGGAAGGTTATGATTGTATTTTGGTCTAACCATTATTTAATTTGTGAATCTGAATTTATTTAGTTTGAAACAAGAAGACACACTAAGCTCTTACAATGATGTATAATTTTTGTATTTATTGATAGTTATTAAAGCCTGATGTGAAATCATGTGTTGAAACAGATATTGTTATATTTTGGGATGGTCACTTTTATTCTTTTTGCCAAATAAACACATGCACTATATATTCATTCTTTACATCAAGTTTATTTTTGTTCTTATTTTATGTCCTTTGTCTGGAGAGTTGCTGACGAGGTCACAGGGTGTGTGACAAAATATTTCCAGACAAAGGACATAAAATAAGAACAATAATAAACCTGAAGTGAAGAATGAGTATATACTGCATGTGTTTATTTGGCAAAAAAAATGACCATTCCAAAAAATAACAACACACACACACACACACAAAAGAAAAAATGGGATTAAAAAATTTTGGTAGATATCAATAAAGCACTCAGTATTAAAAGAATTTGTTTATAAATGTTTATCAATCAGATACCAGTAAATGTAAGTAGAATACACATCAGAGGTAAATCTTCATGTATGACTTGTAAATCCAAATATCCTTTTGCAGAATTTTAGAAGAATTTATATCTTTATTATAGATCTCACCTAATAAATCCAACAATTGCTTCTACTGAATTTATATATACACATAGGCACATGCATGGCTGTGTAGTAAAAATCTTTCTTCTCAATCACATGATTCCAGGTTCAATCCCACTGCATGGTACCTTGAGCAAGTGCCTTCTACTATAGCCTCTGGCTGACCAAAGCCTTGTGAGTGGATTTGGTAGAAAGAAACTGAAAGAAGCCTGCCATGTATATATATATATATATATATATATATATATATATATATATATATATATATATATATATATATACGTATATCTATGTATATATTTGTGTATTTGTGTCTATGTTTATCCCTCCACCCTGCCATTACTTGAAAACTGATGGTGGTGTGTTTATGTCTCTGTAACTTAGCAGTTCAGCAAAAGAGACCAATAGAATAAATACTAGGCTTACAAAGAATAATTGCAATGTTATTATCAGTCTGAATATGCTTGATACATGTTCAAACTGGAGAACAAGCTACTCAGTCACTTGTTGACAAATGGTGTGTATACACCTAGATCAGCTCACAGCGTCACATACCTAAACTTTGAGATTTTAACATTTCAAAGTAGTTGTCTCCTCATCAGTCACAGACACTAAACAGATGACACTGTGGGCCAAAATAAGAGATTACCTCTCTTATGCTTTTCCAATCACCATACAATGACCGGCAGCACTATATGGTAACTCACTGCAAGTAAATTACGGATGGTGAGCGCTAAGCAGTGATAAGCAAAATTGCAATGTTATTATCAGTCCGAATATGCTTGATGCATATTCAAAATGGGGGATAAGTAACTCACTGCTGAATAAGTCGTGGGATTGATTTGTTTGACTAAAATCCCTTAAAGTGGTGCTCCAGCATGGCCACAGTCAAAATGACTGAAATAAGTAAAAGAATAAAAGAATACATGTACACACACACACACACACACACACACACACACACACACA
>NC_068992.1:37327414-37329021 GCF_001194135.2 Octopus bimaculoides | reverse complement strand
TATATATATATATATATATGAACAATAAATTAAGTGGATACAATTGACAATCCAATAATTTATTTATATTATAATATAATATACTCTGAATATAATATAAGATAACATAAACAATTATCTAAAAAAAACTCAAAAAGCCAACAATTTGTTCTGACATATACATTTTTTGATATATAGACAATTCAATTTCCTTATATAAGCTTCATCAGAGCCAGTGGTTTGAAAATAGACGAAATTCCACGTGAAAGGATGGCTGGATCGTAAAAACAAATTAATTCAAATGCCTATGTGTTATGAGCGTGAGCATTAGCCATTCAACTGTATATCAATTACAATTAAAAACAACAAAATTATAACAGACAAAATAACTAAGTAAGTAGAATCTACAACTATCAAAATATATTTCTATATATCACAAATAATATCAAACCAAACTCGTTTACGTCAAAGACAATCTTTCGCTATTATTACATACAACAATAATATAAATGTATATATATAATTAAGTATCAGGGTCTTACTTAATCTAGAAACTGTAATAAAACGTTAAAAAAAAATATAAATGATAATTATATATTTAATATATAATAACTCTTCTATTTATTTAAATTTATTGATATAAAAAAGAATGTTTAAAGTCATCATCATCATCAACATCATCATCGTTTAACGTCCGCTTTCCATGCTAGCATGGGTTGGACGATTTGACTGAGGACTGGCGAACCAGATGGCTGCACCAGGCTCCAATCTGATCTGGCAGAGTTTCTACAGCTGGATGCCCTTCCTAATGCCAACCACTCTGAGAGTGTAGTGGGTGCTTTTACGTGCCACTGGCACAAGGGCCAGTCTGGCAGTACTGGTGATGGCCACGCTGAAATGGTATTTTTTATGTGCCACCTGGTCGGATGAAGCTGTTAGTGCTCCACAGGCATGGGTATCAGTCATCGAATTTGGTTCAATTTCGATTTCACTTGCCCCAACAGTTCTTCGCAAGCAGAGTTTAGTGTCCAATGAAGGAAGGTACGCATAAGTGGGTTGGGTACACCCCTGGTAAAGGCCATGAGTTATGGTCTCACTTGTCTTGCCGGGTCTTCTCACACACAGCATGTTTCCAAAGGTCTCGGTCACTAGTCATTGCCTTAGTGAGGCCTAATGTTCGAAGGTCATGCTTCAGCACCTCATCCCAGGTCTTCCTGGGTCTACTTCTTCCGCAGGTTCCCTCAACTGCTTGGGTGTGGCACTTTTTCACACAGCCATCCTCATCCATTCTCACCACATTACCATACCAGTGCAATCGTCTCTGTTGCACACCTCAACTGATGCTTCTTAGGTTCAACTTTTCTCTCAAGGTACTTACACTCTGTCAAGTATGCACACTGACATTACACATCCATCAGAGCATACTGGCTTCGTTCCTTGTGAGCTTACACATGTCCTCAGCAGTCACAGCCCATGTTTCTCTGCCATGTAGCATGGCTTGGCTGTTCATACACGTGTGTCATACAGTCTGCCTTTTACTCTGAGCGAGAGGCCCTTTATCACCAGCAGAAGTAAGAACTCTCTGAACTTTTCCTAGGCTATTCTTATTCTAGCAGCTACACTTTCAG
>NC_068992.1:37325448-37327218 GCF_001194135.2 Octopus bimaculoides | reverse complement strand
ATCGTGCACGGCCGTCTACCTGAAGGGGTTTGTGTTTTGTCTATCTTTCTACTTATTAGGACTTTGGTTTTAGCTAGGTTGACTCTAAGGCCCTTTGATTCTAGTCCTTGCTTCCACACCTGAAACTTCTCCTCTAGTTCTGATAGTGACTCAACAATTAGTGCAAGGTCATCAGCATAGAGGAGCTCCCAGGGACAACATGTCTTGAATTCCTGTGCTATTGCCTGGAGGACTATGATAAATAGGAGGGGGCTGAGGACTGAACCTTGGTGGACCCCTACCTCTACCTGGAATTCTACACTGTACTCTTTGCCAACCCTCACCTTACTGACAGCATTCCTGTACATCACTCGCACAGCTCTCACTAACCATTCATCTATCCCTAGTTTCCTCATTGACCACCAGATAAGTGATCGGGGGACCCTGTCAAAGGCTTTCTCCATGTCAATGAAAGCAAGGTACAGAGGTTTATCTTTGGTTAGGTATTTCTCCTGCAGCTGTCTTTCCAGAAATATAACATCAGTGGTGCTTTTCCTTGGCACGAATCCAAAACTGCATCTCATCTAAGCTGACTCTCTCCCTAATTAGTTAGACTACGACCCTCTCTGTGACCTTCATTACCTGGTCCAACACCTTGATGCCTCTGTAATTGTTTGTGTATAAAGTGTCACCTTTACCTTTGTAGCAGTTGACTATGGTGCTGCTACACCAGTCATTGAGTATGACTCCTTCATGTATCACCTGGTTAACTATACATGTGACTAGGCTATAGCTGACACTGCCAGATATTTTGAGCATCTCTGCAGTGATTCCTGATGAGCCGGGGGCTTTCCCTGTCTTCATACTCTTAATTGCTTTATCTACCAAGGTACTGTCAATTAGGATAGCTGATCCCTCTGTTGGGTCGACATTTGAAAGACTATGCATACTTTTTTGTTAGTATTACTTTCATTAAAATTAGATCTTTCCTTATTGTAATTATAATTCACTAGCTGGACCTGTGAAAAATTCACAGAAACATAAAAAAAGTAAGCATCTGTAAATTGTGTGCTGATGCCATGAGTAATTTTTTATATTGTGACAGTTACAGAATATAGAAAGAAGTGTAAAATCAATACCTATATAACCCAACCAAAATATCTCAGTTAGGCAAACGTAAACAGAATTACTATTTAACCTTAAAATATATCATACATATTCAAAGAACCTTCTTGGTTTTGTGGTACGGAACATTTTTCTGGTATTCTTTTATTCTTTTACTTGTTTCAGTCATTTGACAGTGTCCATGCTGGAGCACTGCCCTTTTGTCGAAGAAATCAACCCCTGGATTTATTCCCTATAAACCTGGTGTTCATTCTATTAGTCTCTTCTGCAGAACAGCTAAGTTACGGGAATGCAAACACACCAACATTGGTTGTTAAGCAATGGTGGTGGTGGTGGGACAGACACAGACACAGACACAAACACACACACCATATATATATATATATATATATATATATATACTAGCAGTATAACCTGACCTTGTCTGGGTGTGACTTACTACGCCATCTACGATAAGTCTTGCTAGGTGAAAATCAACTAAAACAGAAAGCCTTACAACAAAAAAACCCTTATGATGTAATTATGTTCATAATTCAAAAGACGATGAAATTAATAGGGAAAGTCTGAAGGCTGTTTTGCGTAAAATTATTAAGCATACGTAAATTTCATCCGTCTAATTGGCTATACAAATGCTTTTGCAAAACAACTTTTTGCGCTGCACTGATT
>NC_068992.1:37322630-37325293 GCF_001194135.2 Octopus bimaculoides | reverse complement strand
AAGTAGCTTCTGGAATGTGGTGAATTGCTGCAGTCTGTTGCTGTCATTTTAAACCGGTTGCTTTCTTTCCCCAGTAAACTCTCTTCTTCGGAGGCATAATCTATGTATATATTAAACAGAACAACAAAAGTTTTAATAGATGGCAGGGTCTGTACTTTTCACATATCTGTAATTTTTCAGATTAACACCTGCACTGTACTCATTTCGAACCCTCACCTTACTGACAGCGTCCCTGTACATCACTTGCACAGCTCTCACTAACCATTCTTCTATCCCAAGTTTCCTCATTGACCACCAGATAAGGGATCGGGGTACCCTGTCAAAGGCTTTCTCCATGTCGACGAAAGCAAGGTACAGAGGTTTATCTTTGGCTAGGTATTTCTCCTGAAGCTGTCTTACCAGAAATATAGCATCAGTGGTGCTTTTTCCAGGCACAAACCCAAACTGCATCTCATCGAAACTGACTCACTCCCTAATTAGTTGGGATATGACCCTCTCCTTGACTTTCATTATCTGATTTAACAACTTGATACCTCTGTAATTATTTGTATCTAAAGCATCACCTTTACCTTTGTAGCAGTTGACTATGGTGCTGCTACACCAGTCATTGGGTATGACTCCTTCATGTATCACCTGGTTAATAATACGGGTGACGAGGCTATAGCCGACACTGCCAGATATTTTGAGCATCTCTGCAGTGATTCCTGATGGGCCGGGGTCCTTCCCTGTCTTCATACTTTTAATTGCTTTATCTACCATGGTACTGTCAACTCGGCTAGCTGGTCCCTCTGTTGGGTCGACATTCGGCAGACTCTCTTTCTCCCATTCATTCTCTTTATTGAGCTTCCCCTCTGGCTAAATAAACCTGTCGCCTAGCTTCCCTTCTGGCAGTCTGATACAATTCCCTGCTACCACCATTCTTCCAGTCCTTCCAAGCCTATTTCTTTTGTCTAATAGCCCTGTCAACAATATTGTTCCACCACCATGTTATTTTGGGTCGAGAGGGGACTTTGCACCATCCACAGATCTGGTCAGTGGCCCTGAGCAGGTTGTCCCATAGAAACAAACACCAGTTGTCTTCTACATTGTGTGAAGCTACATCCCCCTCTATTTCGTCAAAAGCTTTGAGTAATAAGTCTCTAAATCTCTGTCCATTCACAGGATCTTTATGCTTCCAGACCTTTCTCCTCTAAGCTGGTCGTCTTCTGGCAACCACTTAGCCCTGATCCTGAAGTCACTAACTACTAGTCTATGTTGTTGGGTACATTCTTCACCTGGGAAGGTTTTGGCATTTATAAGCAGCCATCTTTCCCTTTTCCTGGCAAGGATGTAGTCAATTTGGCTAGTGTGCCTGCCAGAACGGTAGTTGACTAGGTGACTGACAGGTTTCCTGTAGTTAGTATTGCAGACCATAAGGTCATTTGCATCACAGAACTCCAGCAGCTTGGTTCCCACCTCATTGCGTGAACCAAAACCATAGCCTCCATGTACGCCATAGAAGTCCCCTGAATGTTGTCCAACATGACCATTGAAGTCACCAGCCACAAAAAGAAGGTCCCTGTCATTCATCGATGAGGTAGTCTGCAGGAGGGTGTCATAAAATTGGTCTTTCTGTCTGCCGGGTAGCCCGGGCTGAGGAGCATAGCCGAGATAATGGTTGTTTACCCATGATGAAGGACTAATCTAATCTTAAGTATTCTATCGCATACTCTAACTACCTCGATTACCTTATCCACCCATTTCTCTGCAAGAAGTATACCCATGCCCTGACCCCATCTGTGTTTTCTGCCCAGAAAATCTTGTACTTGTGTTCTTTGCCTGTGAGAAACCTAGTGGCACCTCCTCCCCACCTTACTTCTTGAAGGCAGCAGATATCGACACATCTCCATTCAAGCATCTCAACAATCTCACCAGACCTACCTTTCAGTGTGCCGACGTTAAGAGTGCCAACTCAGAGGGTGTGGGAGGTATGGGCCCGTGAGACCCTGGGGCGGGGAACAGCAGTGTCATGTACCTGAAAAGAAAGCTCGCATTTTGCTGAATTCATAACAATCAGTAGCATTCATTTCAGCCAGCATCTACTACACTATCGTATTTTGCACCATATGATCTCTACCTTACATAGGGGATAAACCCTAAGTGGGGGTAGGAAGTCTTCAAATTACTGGAGTCTGTTGCTCTATTCATAGTGATGTATAACTGGTCGTGTGTAAACATCGGAGAGGGTAAAGATACACCTACATGATCTAAAGTCTGGCCCTGTGCCTTGTTTGCTGTGAATGTGTGAGTGGAATCTTTAGGGTTGCAAAAAATCAAACTAAGACTTACCTCCCACCAGTGGCCTGGGAACAAAATTTGCTTAGGTGGTGCAAACTCAGTTTCAAAATTTGGCACTACTGGAGAAGTGTGGATCCGAGTTCTGGGAGTATGCATGTCACAAATTTGCGCATGCGCCCGCGTTAGTCATAAGTAGTCGAATTTAGCACACAGGTAAAAAAAACGAGACACTCGCTACTTCCTGTAAATGGAGGGTAGGTTATCCATCTAATGCAAGAAGAAAATTGCAGATAAATTGAATAAAAACATGAAAAATAACAAAATGATATTTCATTGAAAAGTAAACCATTCTGAAAGATAGTTCAGAATGTTTTCAAAACATTCAT
>NC_068992.1:37312645-37318041 GCF_001194135.2 Octopus bimaculoides | reverse complement strand
ATTGGGTTCTCATCAGAGGCGTAGTGGTTCAAACATGAAAAATAGAACTTATGTTGAGCCAGTCTCAATAAGTATAGATTTATTGATCGGAGAAAGTTACATAGTGACTGAAGGTTCGAGAGTTTCGTGCAGAGGCACTTATCAAACTAATTAAATCAACGTTTTCTATATAAAATGAAAAAGCAGGACAGTATCGGAAACAGATATGACGCAGATACTATTTTATATATAGGCAGGATGACTTTTGATTAATAATATGACAGAATTAAGGCAAGATTAAAAAAATGAAAGTCGTCAATATATAAGGCATTCTGCCTAAACTACGTCTTTAAGATACGAAAAAAAAGGTACTTACCCAGGCAGTGGTCAAGCAAATAATGGTATGGAATATTGAATGGTCGTTTTGTATTGAAAGAATTTTGAAGGGGTTTTATTTTTACACTGGGGTCAAACGGTCAAATATTTTCAACTGTGTTTTAAGTCTTTAGCAACACCAATTACAAAGAACTTGGGAGTGGTACTAAGAGTTGGAGAGAAATATTGACAGACACAAACTGGGTGAGAGCTGTCTTCAATAATTCAAGTAATGCTATATATTCAAAATTAACCATACATGCTGTTTTTGTTGTTGTTATTGTTGCTGCTACTGTTGTTATTGTCACTTACTTTTTTGTATTTTGATGCTACTTGCCTTCAGAAGTTAGTGGTCCTAAACTCCCTAGGGAATTTTATGCTAGCTTCATCACTTTTATTTATTTATATATTTATTTTTTTCTTTGTTTTGAAATGAAATTGAACTTAGGGAATTTATACCAATAGATTTTAGACACTTTTTTTTGGCAACTGGTAAGATTATGTAGGGGGTGCAAATTTTGATCTTGCACCCCCTGAAAATTCTAGGGGGTGCAGGTGCATTTTTATATCTTTGTACATAAATTTTAATCAAAGAAGAGATACATCTGTATTCTGACTTATTTTCTGTTATGAATGCATGCATGCAAGCATACGTTCACACACACACACACACACACACACACACACACACACACACACACACTCATGTCCATATACACTTTTATTCGTTTGTTTTTATGTCCATTTTTCTGTGTTAGCATGCATTAAATGTATATTAGTGAGGCACTGTTTTTACACCCAGATGCCCCTTCCTGTTATTAACCCTTACTTCTTTTTAAAGTGAGGGATTTGTTATGGGATTGAATCTGAAACTATACAATTGGAATTAAATTCTTACCTGAAACTTCTCTGCTCTTTTTCTCTTCTAACTTCATCAGCAGCATTTCATTTCATTTCAAGCATGCATGGACTGTTTTTTCAGGTGTCATCTTGCATTTCACTCTGCAAAATTGTAACACAAATATCTTTTTGACTATATGTATTAAGTTTTTAAAATCTTGATATATTTAGAGATGTGAGGTCTGTAATTGAGTAACACAAAACATATCAATAAACTTCTATCCACAACTTAATGCAAAGTACGCTGATTTTTCAATAGATATAAACAAGACATTCTGTTTCTAGGTCCAGTCTACTTGTGATAACTAGGGGTTTGTGTTTGAAAATCTCACAATGCATTGGGAATGATGTATGCAGTAATTTGTTGATTATCGCTTGTGAGAAATTTGTCACGAGCAATTGATGCAGTTGGTACTATGATGTGAGCATTCTAGTACTGTGTACACATCCAGCAATAACACATTTGATGACAAATGGTGATCAAACTCATCAAATTATAATGTAGTTGTAAATATCAAACATTTTTTCCTTCTCTGACAAAGCGATCAATAGTTTGAAAATTATGATCTTATTATCAATAGCTCAATTCAAACATTTAGATATCTACTTTTGTGAATGAATTTAAATATTGTTTTATGAGTTACAAGTCATTAGCAAGCATTGATTTGCCCCTCTTGAACAAGTCTACAGTAGAAAGGAAGAAAATCAAATAGTAAAACAGTTATTTAGATGTCATCATATCTTTGTTATGAGCATTTAATCTGAAAATTTGAAACTGAAACATTTTGATTTCAACGATGGTAAAAAGTATATTAATGTGAATTTTATTTCTATGAGGTCTAATAATTGTATGGTAACTCTCTCTCTCTTTCTTTCTCTGGCTTTGTCTCAGCCTGCCTGCCTGCCTGCCTGCCTGCTTGCCTGCCTGCCTGTCTGTCTGTCTGTCTGTCTGTCTGTCTGTCTGTCTGTGTCTCTTTCTCTTTCTCTTTCTCTGTCTCTGTCTGTCTCTCTCTTTGACTACTTGTATAGATGGTTAACCCATTACCTACCAGTGATCTCATATGAGACCACTTAAAAATTACAAATTTCGTAATTATCTGTCAATATTTACACATATCTAACCTTTTTGCTATATCCACTAGGTGTATTTCTCTGATATTCAAATGAGGTTTGCTAATTTTTCACCCAATATCTCACTTATTTTTATTTAAAATGTTATTTTGAAATGTTATTTTGATCATTCCAGCATGTTTCTAAGGCTGTTTTATGCTAGAAATCAAAGTTTCATAAAAAAAATTCCAGCTAATAGAATTATGGGAGGTAATGGGTTAAGCTACAAATTATTAATATTTCACATAGTTGTGTAGATTCTTTAACTCACATATTTCTTTATTTTCTTTAGATTAAAAGATTTCGTCAATAGAGTTGGAACTGAAAGAAAACCTGAAGTCAAGGATCTTATAAATATGTTAATCAATCCTAAAACCATAGAAGATATTGTCAAAGTACCTGTGAGTTGTATCACTTCATTTTGTTGTCCTTTCATTGCATTCAGTATATTATTTTATTAGTTTCAGATATTTTATTAACTCAGAGATGATAAAGTCAGCCACATGTAAATAGATATAAATGGGTCAAACCATTCATATTTATATATGTGCGAATAAATACACATGCTTATGGTGAACTTCTGCACAGTTTCCATACACTAAATTCAACAGCAAACATAATTGTTTAGTTAGAAGTTTGTTTTTCACTTATGTGGGTTTGGGTTCAATCCCTTGGCATAGTGTATTGGACAGGTAACTTCTACTATAGCCATAGATCTTCCAAAATGTGAATGAAATTTGTAAGATAGAAATAATGTCAGTTTGTCAGAAGGCTCATTCCTGTGTTTAGTGGGTAGTTTTAATAGAATTTGCTCTATTGTAAGCATTCAAGTTAGGTTTCCTATCTGAGCATAATTTCTTCCCTGTCCTTCATCAATTTTAGAAGTCCTGAAGAATGTGTTAGGTGCTTCCATTTCTCCTCTGAATAAATCATAGAAAAAAATCCCAAAATTTCAGTTGACCTAAACTAAAAGATGATCGGTAGAAGAAACTTGCTCATTGTACATAGACATTTATGTATGTGCATGACATGAACTGCACAACCATGCCATTATAGGCAAATATTTCCTTTAAGAGAGTCTACAGAAAATTTTCACTACTGCTATTTAAGAACCTATGAAACAGAGGAATCATCTGGAATTGATATTCACCTGAACAAACACCAAGTTAGATGGTATTGTGATATCTGATGATCCCTTCTGTTACTTTAGCAAACTCCTACATTTTCATACAGGTGTATTTGTCTTGATCTCATCTTGCCAATATTCATATAGTATCAGAAAAAGAGGGTCTGAATTGTGTGTAGCTTTTTCTCACTTTTAAAGAAATCCTTGCACAAGTGTAACATTTGTGTCTGGTGAGTAAGACTGTTACATATAATTCTCAGATTCCTAACTATAGGAAAATTAATCTTGCAGTAGTAGTGGGGTGTTCTGTACATTATAACAATGAAATCCAGCCACTTCTGTAGTTTCAGGTGCGAAGAAAGTATAATATACTAGCAGTATAGCCTGGCTTTGCTCAGGATTAAGCTAATCAAGCTCTTTATTTCAAACCAATGTCGAATTTGAGCGAAATCTGTTGAAATTGGTAAACTTTTGGCTGAAAATGAGTTGCAGACAATTTGATTGGGAAATCCCATAAGGAATCGGTTTATCAATTTTTTTTCCCACTCATTGATTATTATTTTTTTTTCATTTTTGGAGCACTTAAAGCATTGAAAGATCCCATGAGTCCTAGGTAATGCTGGCATCAGGTTTGAACAAAATACATCAAAATTGGTAAAAGCTATGGTTGAAAATGGGGTGTAGCCAATTTTAGTGGAAAGTCCTATAAGGAAACGATTTATTGATTTCTTTTATCCTGAATAAATGGAAAACTCCATAAGGAATCAGTTTATTGATTTTTCACCCGAAATAGGACTTAACTAAACACAACATTGCTATATTTATACTTTAAAGTTGGTTTTCATACCTAACCGAGTTCTACAGAATCAGTGTCGTGACGGGAGTGCATGGGTTGGGAGTTTGATCAGTAGAGGTGATCAGGTTGCATATGCTAGCCCTTTTGAAAACATCACCCCCATCATGTAACCCCCCCTTTGCCCATAGGTTGGGAACCCTTCCAGCAAGGAAAATAGAATGCCCAAAAGGGCCCCCCCATCCTCTGTGTCAGAAGGGATCATGTTCAGATCACAACTAAATATATATATATATGGGCAACACACACACACAAACATATACGTACATATACCTATTGCATACATGTTTATTGAACGCCCTTGCCCCTGCTTCTGTCCCACCATCACCCCTTACCTGAGTAATACCATCAATTGAGGCAAATTTAGCACCCGGATGTAAGTTTTGTAAAAGGAATAGAGAGGCCTACCTTCTCCCGCAGAGATATGAGAGTCAGATCTCTCTTTTCGAAACATGAACAGTTTTGAAACATTGTTTACAAAATAATAGCTGATCGTTTGCGAAGGAGTGAGGATTTTTGCTCTGGTAACTTCTGCTCTCTCCCATGTTTTTCACTGGTTCCTTGGGGGGAAAATAATTTGACGAAAATAAAGCTAGGGTCGTGACAAATGTCCTCGTAAAATTTGACCGACGTGCGTGCTAATTTGTGGATGTGCATAAATTACATTCATGTACACACACACACACATCATGCCTTTTATATAGACAGACTAGCAGTATAGCCCGGCACTGCCCGGGATTAAGCTAGGATTATTAAGTGATCAAGTGCTTTATTTCAAACCAAAATAAGTAACATCGACATCAGATTTGACCGAAATCCGTTGAAATTGGTTTGGCTGAAAATGGTTTGCTGGCATTTTGATTGGGAAATCCCATAAGGAATCAGTTTATTGGTTATTTCCACTCATTGACTGTTTTTTTAAATGTTGCATTAGAGATCTGCATAGTAGAAGGTTGATCTGAAGGTTTGCATTGGGGATCTGGATTGGAGTAACTTCGGAAAACTTACCAACAGCCTTAACCAAAAAATAAGGGGCCTGTCCCTTCTAGGTTA
>NC_068992.1:37310042-37311045 GCF_001194135.2 Octopus bimaculoides | reverse complement strand
CTGCCATATATGAGGCAGAAGTTACTGAAATACTAAATAATAATACAACTGAGGAGAAGACCTATATTGGATTATGTGAAGGAGAATTTAAAAATTGTTATGCCAATCACATAGCCTCCTTCCATCATAAGGACAAAAGCAAAGCTACTAAGTTGGCAAGTCATGTATGGAGTTTGAAAGCCAATGAAACATCACTATTTCTTTCTTTCTTTCTTTCTTTCTTTCTTTCTTTCTTTCTTTCTTTCTTTCTTTCTTTCTTTCTCTCTTTCTCTCTTTCTCTTTCTCTCTCTCTCTCTCCCTCTCTTTCGTTCTCTCTCTCTCCTTCACTTGCGTATGCACAGACTTGACTTCGCCATGTAAACAAACTTCAGAATTGGTAAAAGTTTATCGTGCGGGTGCCTCTGATTGAAAAAGCTGACGAAAATGCAGATAGGGTCATGACGAATGTCCTCCTAAAATTGGAGCGACATGCGTGCTAATTTGTGAACGTGCATAAATTATATTCACGTACACACATACACACACACACATCTCAGCTTTTATATATATACGGATATGGAGCTGTCATTACTTTCTGCCCCACTCCACATGACTGTGCACCTTGTGTGTCATAGGCTTCATTGATTGCTGATGGCTAAATCTTTTTCAAGTCATAAATGGCAGATCCTTTATGGCAGCTGTGTTGTTATCACACATTGTGATAATGAAATACCACTACTTCTGTGGCTTGAGGCATGTAAGGTGTAACATTGGTGGGAGCAGTTGTGAGTCACTGGTCCCTTGCATGGATGTATCTTCTGTTGAGGTGCTGTATAGTTGAAGCTTTTGTCTTCATTAATCACCAATGGATGAACATGATAACTTTAGGTATATACTTCTGTTTTCTTTTTTATTTCTTTTGCTCTTTCTTCTTTTATTTATATTTTTGGTAGTTGTTTGGATCAAATTTGAGGATGAACTATCATATGTCGTGTGTGTGTGTGTGTGTGTGTGTGTGTGTGTG
>NC_068992.1:37308703-37309929 GCF_001194135.2 Octopus bimaculoides | reverse complement strand
ATATATATATATATATATATATATATATATAGAGAGAGAGAGAGAGAGAGAGAGAGAGAGTAAAACAAAGGAAACAGAAGATAGATTTGGTGCTAGTCTTTATTCAGTATGATGATCATTTCGACTAATCCTGCAACTCTCTGTTATGAGTAGGATTTTGTGCATCTAATTGCGTTGTATCAATCTGTGCAGTTTGTGTCACATCAAGTACAGGCATAAAGAAGGGGATGTCGGGCGAGATATGCTGACCTGTCCTACGCATGTTGTTTGTGCCTGCTGTATCTTGTCTATGACCAGCTAACAGTTGTCTGTGGGTATATAATTTAAAAATTAACGTGATAAAATATTGGGAATATAGCCTAATAAAGAAAGATTACATTTAGGTTACTGGAGAGGAGTGTACACTCCCAGTCATGAACACACACTCACCACAAGTGTACAGACACTTACACACACACACACTATAAATTAAAGATACAGAACCATAGAAGAAGGAGAGTAAAACTGTTAAAAAAAAAGATTACATTAAGGCGCAGGATTCTATGTTCATCGGGCATAGACACATATATAGGCATTTTTTGACAGTTTTACTCTCTTTCTTCTATGATTCTGTGTCTTTAATTTACAGTGTGTGTGTGTGTGTGTGTGTGTGTGTGTGTTTGCGGGAGTGTGCTTATGACTGGGAGTGCACACTCCTCCCCATTAACCTAAATCTAATTTGTCTTTCTTAAGTTGTATTCCCTATATTTTATCACTTAAATTTTTATGTTATATACCCACAGACAACTGTTAGCTAGTCATAAACATGATACAGCAGGCACAAACAACTTGCCTAAAACAGGTCAATAGGTTTAGCAGGACATCCCCTTCTTTATGCATGTACCTGATGTGGTGCAGACTGTGCAGATTGATGCAATACAATTAGATGTACAAAATCCTAACCAAAATGGACAGTTGCAGGATTAGTTGAAGCAGTTGTTGTACTGAACAAAAACTTGTACCAAATTTGCCTTCCATTTCCTTCATCAATTATTATTATCTTAACTAACACTATGGAATTCCTGATATAGATCCAGTGGCAGTATACCTCAACCATGGATGACACTAGGTAGCCCAAACTGTGAATGTACTTTGCTCAACACACTAATTGACATATACCCATTAGTCTAAAAAAATACTACATATACATATATATATATATATATATATATATATATATATATATA
>NC_068992.1:37304903-37308544 GCF_001194135.2 Octopus bimaculoides | reverse complement strand
TGTTCGGGTTCACCAGTTGTAACGATTGTCAGATGAACAATGAACAGTGATCGAAGTTGCAAAGAAATATTTATTTACCGTTACTTTAATAAATGCCATACCACGACAGGTAGGTTAGTGTAATAGTATAACACAGTCACCATGTGACTGGACTCATTGAGTCGTCACAGACTGGTGACTAAACTAACTTTTTCTTGGGGTTTCCTTTCTTTTATAACAATCCAGAAGGATAGATATATTATTGAGAACAATAGTTTTAGTTGGTGGTCTTGTTATCTCTATTCTAACTTTTAGTGGAATAGAAGAGGTCAGGAAGAGTCAAGGTCAAGTGGTGAAGACATTGTTTTGGCCTAACTAAAGGCATCTGGAAAATATTAAACTGCTGTCAGAGAAAAACCATTGTTCCACCGTGGGAAAAGTTCTGTTGCAGTGTTAATTTAAATTTGGCTATAGTGGATTGAATCCACTTCATGCATGTAAGATCCACTACATCACTCTCCTCATCAGTGAGGTTCTGGAAATGAACAAACAAAGGAGACAAAGAAATGCATGGTAAATGACCTGGAATGGTTTTACAAAGTGAAATGCATCTGTTGCTGTTGCTGTGGTTAAGTGCTGAGTTAGCAAGGACGATAGTGTAAGCATGCTGGAGTGATGCGCGAGATAGATCATTTTCTCTGTTAATTACGTGACCAAACAGAGGTCTAACAGAGGAAATTATGTCTAAACATGAGCGCAGAGCATGTGAACATCCGACATGCTTTGAGTCGGGATTGGAATCGAGGTGATGCAAACGTGTTGCAAAACAAGGCCGTAGATGCATAATACAGATGCAAGTGCATGAGTGCAATAGTACATTGATTACAAATCAGTGTGCAGTGTTGAATATGCCAGTGATTAATGCAGTAAGGCTGAGGCTGCCAGGAGGTGCATGAGGTATTATATGCCTCGTTGTGCAGGAATAAAAGTATGGCATGCTGGCGCATTGTAAGGGATAAACAACTTTCTCTATGTATGCGTGACTGACATAGAGTCTTACAGAAATGAGTTGTGTCTACAAGGGCGCATTGAGCATGGAAAACAAACGAGAAAGGTATGTGTGGTGCATGAATGTGACAGAGGTAGCATTTGTGTGTGTATGAACCATGTGTGCAGATGCATGTGCAAGGCCAGGCACTGACGAAAGGTGCATGCGGGTGTGTATGCAACAATACATTTTCAAAGCGAACGAAAAAAAAGTACATGCAAAATATGAATAATAATATAGGACATTGAAAAAAAAATATGCACATGAATTTAGCTGTTTTAGTGAAATGAGTTGTCGCAGAATTTGTGCATCACAGGACGAGCATTGCGGAATATGTGCTTCGTGGAATGTGTAACTCGTCAACAAATGAAAGTGTGCAGTGCAAACAGAACAATACAATAAGCAAAAATAACAAACTTAGTTGAAAATAGCATCCTTTGTGAAAAGTCTACTCCTGAAAGTGCAAAGAAGATGTGCATGCAAAGAAAAAGAGTTGTTGAAAGTTTATGTGAGAGTCTGATGTACGTGCAAAAGTTCGTAGCCATTGCAGGGCCTGTACGTCGGGATGAGATGAAAAGTGGGTGTGTGCTGAAAAGTTTGCATGTGCAGGCTTCGTATTTTCTTCCAGTTAGTTTCTGGGCATGTAGCTGTCAAAATGTTGTGCTTTATAGGCTTTCATGGTCGGCAAATACCTTGTGCATCAGCAGTGTGGCATTGCTGTGAAGTGCATCATAGATTGCATTGCAGTATAGTGCTTCCTGTAGCAGGTCGATGGAAGGTGCATCTTGGTGATGACGAAGGTTGTCATTACTTTTCTTTGGTTTCAGCGACTGTAGTTCTTTCGTTCGAAGTCAGCAAAAATGCAGTGGCATGTAGCATCGGAAGATATCAATTTTCTTTACACGGGTTCACCAATTTGTTGGTAATGCAGCTTCAGAAGGCAGTGATTCTTTGTTTTTCATGGGGTCAGCAATTGTAACGGTTGAGATTGGTTGCTATTGCAGTAATTTTCTTGTTCGGGTTCACCAGTTGTAATGATTGTAAGATGAACGATGAACAGTGATCGAAGTTGTAAATAAATATTTATTTACCGTTACTTTAATAAATGCCATACCACGACAGGTAGGTTAGCGTAATAGTATAACACGGTTCATAAAGCATGCAAGGTAAAGATAGTTAATTTCGGCCTGTATATGTGTGTACACGATCTTGTAGCACTATATAGACAGAGATATGGTAATGTTACAGAGAAAAGAAAGTGAGCTAGTGAAAGTTATAGAGTAAAGGGAGGTTGTGTCTCATAGTTGACTGGTTGTAACCTTCTTTCTCCCTCTGGCCAAGGTTCTAGGTGGTCAGCCAGACTTCGTTCTCTCTGAGTCGTCACCATGTAGCTAGACTTGTTGAGTCGTCACAGACTGGTGACTAAACTAACTTTTTCTTGGGGTTTCCTTGCTTTTATAACAATCAAGAAGGATAGATATATTATTGAGAACAATAGTTTTAGTTGGTGGTCTTGTTATCTCTATTCTAGCTTTTAGTGGAGTAGAAGAGGTTAGGAAGAATCAAGTGGTGAAGTCATTGTTTCAGTCTAGCTAAAGGCATCTGGAAAATATTAAACTGCTGTCAGAGAAAAACCATTGTTCCACTGTGGGAAAAGTTCTGTTGCAGTGTTAATTTAAATTTGGCTATAGTGGATCGAATCCACTTCATGCATGCAAGATCCACTACATATATATAATATACTGTTCTGTGATAGAAAGATGAACAAAAAAGTACTCCATCTTGTGAGAGATAAATATAATTTATTTAAAGGGCACAATATATGTCTTTAAGTGCTACTAATACTTTCACAGGTTGAGAAATATCTTAAACTTATTCATCAGGCACAAACCACATATAACAAACTAAAAAAATTGAACAAGAGAAGAAATGTGAAAAAGCTGAGTAGGCAGCATATAGAAAATGCTGAAGGATAAAAAAACAGAAAACGAAAAAGTAAAAACTAAAATGTAAAAAGTAAAAATGGTAAAAGATTTATCCTCCTTAGACCTTAAATTATTAGGCTGGAAAGATATCAACAAATTAATCAGGTATAGGTGGAATTAGGGATCTTAGATCTGAAAAGGATCTGAGCTCTTTCAGCTAAACATAGCCTACATTTATTTGATCCATCCATTAACATGAGGTGTGGATTTCTCAATTATTTTCCACTTAATCATATGTGATGTTTCATTAGCTTTCAAACTCCATACATGACTTGCCAACTTAGTAGCTTTGCTTTTGTCCTTATGATGGAAGGAGGCTATGTGATTGGCATAACAATTTTTAAATTCTCCTTCACATAATCCAATATAGGTCTTCTCCTCAGTTGTATTATTATTTAGTATTTCAGTAACTTCTGCCTCATATATGGCAGATGTAATTATACATCATTGGTCAACTGAACAGGATCCTAGGTTGCAACAGTTAGGCTCATGGTATTGACCTTGTATAATGATATTCTTCATGTTGGGGCAGCAGCTATATAGTAATTTCCCAGAACACCTATTAAATATTTTCCGTATCTGTGAGTTGCTGGAAAGTGTTTGTCTAGGAGAGAGAGGAATCTTTTCCC
>NC_068992.1:37302964-37304495 GCF_001194135.2 Octopus bimaculoides | reverse complement strand
TGACAGTACATTAAAATCATCAAATGAAAAGTAATTATTTTGTAGAATGAAAAAAACTTTATTATTTAAGGCCATCAATTTCAGATGCAAAACCTGCTATTTCTATGGTCTATCAAAAAGTCACAAAAATAAAGCTATAAATGACACTTGTAATAACTCTAAATCTGAGTATATCAAAATGCCATGTCTAGATGATCTGAAACTCTGACCTCTTATCGCAGGCCCTGCAAATGAAATACACAGGCTAAACAATTTTCTGGACATCTTACTAAAACCTTTCTTAAAACATATACAAAGTTTTATTTTAGATGATCTGGATTTACTTAATTACCAAACACAGTGAGTCAATGATAAAGATAATTTGACTTATTATACATCAAATCAATATTTTATTGCATTAAGTTGGTGAGCTGGCAGAAATGTTAGCACAACGGGTGAAATTCTTAGTGGTATTTCATCTGTCTTTATGTTCTGAGTTCAAATTCTGTCGAGGTCAATTTGCCTTTCATCCTTTTGAGGTCGATGAATTAAGTACCAGTTGCATACTGGGGTCAATCTAATTGACTAGCTCCCTCCCCAAAAATTCTTGGCCTTGTACCTAGAGTAGAAAAGAATATTTTATTGCATTGATTCCATGATCATGAGGAATAATGGTGTACAGATTAACATCATCAAAAGAAACAATAATTCTGCTGTGACTCACTGTGTTTGGTGAGTAAGTAAATCCAGATCATCTCAAATAAAACTCTGTATGTAAAGATTACTTAATTTGAATAATATTTAACCAAATAGCTGCACTGTGGCATAAACACAGTAAATGAGGAGATATATATCTATGTGTGTTTTATGTGTATATATGTATATATTCTTTTGTATGTGTGTCTATAACTGTATATACTCTTTTGTATGTGTGTCTATAACTATATATACTTTTTTGTGTGTCTATAATTATGAGTAAACATGCATCTGTGTGTGTATGTATATATATATTATTTTATTCTTTTACTTGTTTCAGTCATTTAGTCAAACAAATCAACCCCAAGACTTATTGTTTGTAAGTCTGGTACTTATTCTATCAGTCTTTTTTGCCAAACCACTAAGTTATGGGGGATGTAAACACTTCAACATTAGTTGTCAAATGATGGTGGAGGGACAAATACATACATACATACATGCATACATACATACATACATGCATACATACATACATGCATACATACATACATACATACATACATATATACACACAGTGGATTGGTAGCACAATTAGATAGGACACACCAAATGCAGCGAAAAGTGCTTTACAGTAGAATCTGGATGGATATATAAAGAGGGGTATGCCTAAGAACTCGTGGCGTAGATCAACACAAAAGGAATTAGAGAAAGGGGGACATTCATGGCAGAGTATAAGTACAGAAGCGAAAAATTATGTGACATGGAATTCAATTATAAGTGGCCTATACTCCGCGTTGGAGGGTTAAAGGCAAGAAGGAAATCCACTCACAAGGCTTTGGTCAGCCTAACACTATAG
>NC_068992.1:37298277-37301479 GCF_001194135.2 Octopus bimaculoides | reverse complement strand
AAATTCCGTCTACTTTGTGTGATTTAAGGGAGATTTGGCTGTTGTTTCTAGCAACTTTTATATTTCTTCCCTTCTACCTGGATCGGCGTTCTTATACACGCGCTCAGTAAGAGGAAAAGAGGGAGAGAGAGAGAGAGAGAGAGAGAGAAAGTGATACATACAAAGTCATAGATTAAAGTTTCCTCTCAGTATTCTTTACCTATTTTTATAACATTGATACGTAAAAACACACACAACCACACATACTTGATCTGTGACAACATACACATAAATACATACACACATCAACATTATAGATATAAGATTTAGTTTGTGTGTGTTTCTTATATAAACACGTGCACGCATTGCTATCTTATAACTGTCTTCCCTTCTCCCTTCCTTTCTTTCTCTCTCTTCATTGCTCCCATTCTCTATTCCTTTCTTCCCCTCTCTCTCTCTTCCTCTTCTCTCTCACTCTCTCAAACGCACACACGCACGCATACACACAAGCATTCACTGCAATATAACTAAATCTTACTTTACTACATGTTCGTCAATGTTTTGTAAATATACAAACTACGGAGCTTATGTAGACAGGACAACACATTGAAAATCAGTGAACTTCATTAGAAATGTAAAAACGGCGATCTTACGTTACCAGTTCCAAAGCTGTCACTTGAACCACATGTGTTTATTTACATCATATCGGCCTTTTCCGTAAAAGGGTTTTAGAGTTAGGGTTATGGTCAGGGTTAGGGTTAGGGAGGGAGTTCCCTAACCCTAACCCTAAAACCCTTTTATGGAAAAGGCCGATGTGATGTAAATAAACACACGTGGTTTAAATGACAGCTTTGGATTTGGTAACGTAAGATCGCCGTGAAAACTACCCACCTTGCCATCTGTTATAACTTTTTGTTCTGTTTAATATATACATAGATTATGCCTCCAAAGAAGAGAGTTTGCTGGGGAAAGAAAGCAACCAGGTTAAAAAGACAGCAACAGGCTGCAGCAATTCACCACATTTCAAGAGATAATTTGAACATAATACAAAATGGTGCATGAACATCTACTGCCCAATCTGATAGAATTCTGGCAGAACTGTGTAGCAACAGATCACCAGCAATTGCTTCATCAGAAACTACCGTCCTAGCTCCTGCAAAAAGGGATTACCCTGCTATGTATAATCAGTGCAGCGCAAAAAGTTGTTTTGCAAAAGCATTTGTATAGCCAATTAGACGGATGAAATTTACGTACGCTTAATAATGTTACACAAAACAGCCTTCAGACTTTCCCTATTAATTTCGTCGTCATTTGAATTATGAACATATTTACATCATAAGGGTTTTTTTCATTGTAAGGCTTTCTTTTTTAATTGATTTTCACCTAGCAAGACTTATCATAAATGGCGTAATAAGTCACACCCGGACGACTGCTAGTATATATATATATATATATATATATTGGGAGAAAAGCAATTATGTGGATAAACAAATTAGATACATCAAATATATTAAATATATTAGATTCAAAATATGTATAAGTTTGATCTATTAATATAAATTAATAGTAAGTTGGACCTATTAATATAAATATCTATATATTTATACTTAAAAATTCATCATCTGAAAGTCTCCTCCTTTTGCTTTCTCTTGTTTAGCATGCATACATATACACATATTTTGAACTTAATATATTTAATATATTTGATGTATCTAATTTGTTTATCTGCCTCTATACCTGCTCAACTTCATCCCTCTTATAGCCTTTCTTTACCTTATGGAATGATCCCCTGTAAAGACAGTGGAGTCTAAGTTTGAATCTTTGAGCACAACTAAGTGTCTTCTATATGAAGAATCTCTGGATCTCATCTATGAACTATGTGAGTGTGTGTGTGTGTGTGTGTATACATATATGAGCATATGAAGGATGTTTACTTAAGATTTCCCCTGACCCACTTCTGGTTATTTCAGGAAACAGAACAGGTACAACTATAATCATATATGTCTACATGTCACATTGTAAATTGCAGCTTTCCACTAGCATTTGTTTGTCTTTTACGGCTGCTGAAGTGGACTAAGGTGTTATAATGGAGGCAGTTGAATGCAGATCAGTGATCAGGTTCTTATACTTCAAAGGTTATACACCAAAAGAGACTTTCGATGAGATGAAAGAAGTTTATTGTGACAATGCAACATCATATGTTATACTCAAGCACTAGCATCACCAGTTCAAATGTGGTCAGACATCAGTGGAAACTGCTCCCTTTCCTGGATGACCACATTCTGCCATTGATGACAACACCATCTATAAAGTGGAAGCTGCCATTTTGGGGGATTACTGCATAGCACTTCAGCAACTAGCCCAAGAAGTGAAGATAAGTGGAAAAATCATTCATGACCATTTGCACATGTGGAAGTTGTCTGCACAATAGATTCCCTGGATGCTGACAACTTTTCAGAAGCAGGAATGAGTCAATTGCTTCTAGAAACTTTTGGCAATATGCCAAGAAAATGAGGAGTACTTTTTGGCAGACTTATCACACAGGATGAAACATGGATCCATCTCTGTGATCCTGAGACTAAAGTCCAGTCAAAGCAATGGAAGCATGATAACTCACTACCTCCAAAGAAGGCTCATGTCCTACCCTCAGCAGGCAAGCTGATGCTCACAGTCTTTTGGGACCAGCGTGGAATAGTGATGATGGATTTTCTGGCAAAGGGCAGAATTAATGGGGCTTATTATGCTTCTCTGTTGCAGAAATTGCAGGATGCCATCAAAGCAGAGAGGCACGGCATGCTGACCAAAGGAGTCTGCCTCCTCCAAGACAACATTCCAGTTCACAATGCACATATTCTGATTACTCCCCGACCTTGCACCATCTGACTTCTACTTCTTTCCAACTACAAAGTCTTTTTTGAAGAAGAGGCACTTTTCGATTTCAGATGCAACCTATCAACTTTTAGAGACAAGGTTTTCACAGATGCATAAAGCAATGGGAGAAGTATGTCACCATTGGTGATGGCTATGTAGAGAAGGACTAGTAATTATGCCAAGTTTTGTTTATCCCAGTCCTTGGGAAGTGGTTCAGGGGATGTCTTTAATGAACACCCCTCATGTGTGTATATATATATATATATATATATATATATATATATATAGAGATAGAGATAAATAAAGATATTATTATTATTATTATTATTATTATTATTATTATTATTATTAT
>NC_068992.1:37281386-37296827 GCF_001194135.2 Octopus bimaculoides | reverse complement strand
ACATAAAAGACACCATATCGAGCGTGGCCGTTGCCAGTATCGCCTGACTGGCCTTCGTGCAGGTGACACGTAAAAGCACCTACTACACTCTCTGAGTGGTTGGCGTTAGGAAGGGCATCCAGCTGTAGAAACTCTGCCAAATTTAGATTGGAGCCTGGTGTAGCCATCCGGTTTCACCAGTCCTCAGTCAAATCGTCCAACCCATGCTAGCATGGAAAGCGGATGTTAAACGATGATGATGATGATGATGATGATTAATAAATAATAACAATAATAATATAATTGGCCAGCACGCATTAAAGCCAAAATGGCAAATTTATAAATTTATAATTAAATATTAATTATGATTGAGAGCACATAAAGTATTAGTGTTGCTAGAAATAAGAGTTGAAAAATACTCAGATAAGCCACCATTTCACTGAAAATACAATAGGCTGATGAAAACCGAAGGACAAGCAAAATTTAACTTACCATTGCAGCTAAAAGTCGCAAATGAGGATCACAGATATACCTATATCATGTGATGTACCTATATCACAGATGTACCTATATCACATGCCTGCCAAAATCGTTGAAAGACCAATGTCAAATTCAAACGATATCAGTGTTTAATTATACATGGTGGCTTATTTTTTTTACTTTTATTTATAGCAATGCTGGTACTTCATGTACCCTCGGTTATAATCAATCATTAATTATAAATAAATAAATTTGCCATTTTGGTTTTAATGCTTGCTGACCTCTTATATTATTGTTGTTATCATTTATTAATAATAATAATAATAATAATAATAATAATAATAATAATATCTTTATTTATGTATAATTATGCACTGATATCATTTAAATTTGGTACTGATCTTTCAACGATTTTGACAAGCATGAAGTGAACAAATTTAACCCTTGGCTTACAGTGAGACCTACTGATCAGAACTAAGGGAAATATCTCAAAGTTTGAAATCACATGATATTGGTATATCTGTGATCATCATTTGCAACTTTCAGTTGCAATGGTAAATTAAATTTTGTTTGTCCCTCAATTTTCATCAGCCTGGTATATTTTCAGTGAAATGGTGGCTTATTTGAGTATTTTTCGACTCTTATTTCTTGCAATGCTGGTACTTCGTGTACCCTCAATTATAATTAATAATTAATTATAAGTTTATAAATATATATATATATGTACATGTATATGTAAGTATTGATATGAATGTGTATAAATCTATATGGGTTTTATATATATGTATATATGTGTAAGTGGAGGCGCAATGGCCCAGTGGTTAGGGAAGCGGACTCGCGGTCATAGAATCACGGTTTTGATTCCCAGACCGGGCGTTGTGAGTGTTTATTGAGTGAAAACACCTAAAGCACCACAAGGCTCCGGCAGGGGATGGTGGCGAACCCTGCTGTACTCTTCCACCACAACTTTCTCTCACTCTTACTTCCTGTTTCTGTTGTGTCTGTAATTCAAAGGGTCAGCCTTGTCACACTGTGTCATGCTGAACATCCTCGAGAACTACGTTAAGGGTACACGTGTCTGTGGAGTGCTCAGCCACTTGCACGTTAATTTCACGAGCAGGCTGTTCCGTTGATTGGATCAACTGGAACCCTCGATGTCGTAAGCGACGGAGTACCAACTAATATATGTGTATATATGTATATGTGTGTGTGTGTGCATGTGTGTATGCATGTGTGTATATATATCTGTGTGTGTATGTGTGTGTGTGTGCATATAATCAAATTTAACAAAATTAACAATAACAGAACAACAAGAGGACATGCACATGGAATGCATTAGTTTACTGCTCAGTAAAAGTGGAAAAAGAGAGGATTTTTGACGTTTCAAGCATAAGAGAAATGGAAATGGAAAAGTCCAGACAATGTAAAATATCACCAACAGCACATGTGTGGTTACATGGCTGAAGTGACCAAAAGTGGAAAGAGACAGAGTTTGCATATATATTTCAGTATTTTTAAGTATATATTCTGATATATATGGGCACTTACTTTGTCTGTATACTATCTATCAAAACCTGCCTTTTATGACTGTTCCCTTTCTCCCTTTATCAGTACACACAGACATTCACACATATATTGTTCCTCCCTGCCCTCCCCTAAGTGACATTCTGACTAAAACTTTCATCTAGAAAAGTCTTTAATGATCCCCAAACGTTTTGCTTTCTCCTTCTCTCTACAATATTTCCTCCTTCTTTTCTTTCTCTCTCTCTCTCTCTCTCTCTCTTTCCTTCCTTCATAATCTCTGATCTTGCATCAGTTTTTTTATCGATATCTCCAAGAATACCTATCTATCTGTGTGTGTATATATGTATATATATACTTATATAAAAGGACAGGATTAGAGTGTACAAAGGAGCCAAGGCTAAGTATAAGGCCATCATAGAGAATCAGGCAAAGGGGATCTGCCTACTATAAGGAGTAAATCCTGGAATAGCATAGAAAGGACCAAGAAGAAGATAGATAACACTAACTCATGTTATGACAACCAAAACTACCAGAGTGTCATGTTTGTTGATGCTACCCCTGGTGGCAAACTAGCATATCTTTTTAAGAAAATATTAGATAAGGTAAATCTACGTATCAAAGTAGTAGAAAGATCAGGAGCCTCCATAAAAACCCTGATCTGCAGAACTTATCCATTTGAAAGGTCACTATGTATGGAGAACAACTGTATAGTACGTAGGATGAACTCACAAGTTAACTGTAAATTAAGAATGTAGTCTATAGCACATGGTGTACTGAGGGACAGTGCAGAAATAAGACAACAACATACATTAGGGAAACATCATATAGCATAGGAGAGTAGATAGGTGAACACTGGCAGGAGCTCAAAGAGAAAAACTTTTCAGTTTTCTACCAACATGCTCAGTTAGAATATAGAAGCTTCATTAATAAGATAGATGTTAAGGTATTATCAATGCATAGGACAGATATGATACTTAGACATATTACAGAGGCAACACACACATAGTAGTAGACAGACCAAACCTCAACAGTAAACACGAATAGGACAATAACACCCCACCATCACACTACACAACATAACAACTGAAGAAAAAAGAGAGTGATGCAAACTGAGAAAAAAAGACACTGATACAAACAGTATAATACATAACCCTACATATACACCCACACATGCACACTCTTAAGATGGAATGAGAAAAAAAAATAAATGGAAAAAAATCTAAATAAAGGGCATGGGCTCAAACTATATAAACAAACCCATAAACACACACAAAAAACACACATACAAAGCACATAGACACACACACATGCACACACGCACGTGTGCACAAACACGCACACATGCACACACACACACACACACACACACACAAGTACTGGTGCAAATGCATGCGCAGATAAGGATATACACCATAGAAGGACAGAATGGACAAAACAGAACACGAGGAAGTACGTGGGATGGAAAGTCACTGAAGAGGTCACAGGATGTGTGACAAAAGATTTTCAGACAAAGGAAAATAAAATAAGAACAATAATAAATCTGAAGTGAAGAACGAATACATTGTGCATGTAATTATTTGGTAAAAAAAAAACGAAAAAACAAAAAAACAACCATTCTGAAATATAACATTATCTTTTTCAAAACACGATTTCACACCAGGAATCTTGTAAAACAAATAGATAAATGATCTAATTACTGTTTCTCTACATTTCAGTATTCTTATCCTTATACACACTTTAACATTAATCTTATTCTAATTTGGGCGGAGCTCTTGGATTTCATTTCCCACAAACATATTTTCTCATTGGTAATGCTTTTCTGTGTATATGCATAAATATCATTGGTTTTCTCAAATAAATTGCACTTCATATTTGAGTCTCCAATGACGCTATAAGGTGTTACTCAGGCATTCAACTATGAACCTACTACATCTTATATCAGAAACAGCTGTAAGCTAATGAAGTTCATAAGATAATTGTTTATTTCCTTGTCATTCTATTTTCTTATATGTAATCAGAAGCAGGTAAGGCATAGTAGAATGTGACATGCATCCAAATTTGGGTTAAGTAGTGGGTTTCACAATCTACTTTATTATCCAATATTGCAGGGCACTAAATTCAGGATAGGCTATAGCAGTGGTTTGCAGCTGGGGTTCACATGATCCTTGGGGATCCATACAAGATTTAGTTGTTAAAAATTATGTGTAATAAATTAGATATACTTCTACAATATACCAAATATTTTGACAATCCTTTTATACAGTTCTTAATAATATGTAATTATAAAAATATAATGGGATTTTTTTTAAACTTCAAATGGCTATGGAAAAATAGGAATCAAAGTGGTCCACAAGCAAAAAATTGTTGAGAACCACTGGGCTAGAGTATGGAATATGAGCCAAATAATAGGAAAAAATAAGCAGAAAACAGGTATGGTATTCAAAACTTTATAGGACATACACATGTTTCATCAAAATGCCAAAATAATCACATAATAATGTAAAAACATTATACAATCATGCATTTTACTTCATTGGTGTCTTGTCATAAATACAACAATTTATTTTTAGGTTTCAGATTTATATACTTTTCCCATTATGCAAATGATCAAATTTTGCAGGTCACATAAATAACAAAGCATCACATCAAAGAAGTTTGAACAATGTCATGCCTCTTTTAAAATCAAAATGTGAGAGTGAAAGTGAGAAGGGGTGGGGGAGAGAAAAAGAAAAAGGAGCTAGTAGGACCACCAAAGGAAGGCTGAGTGACTGATAGCTAGTGGTCAGGATGCTATAGATCAGTTTGGAGCAAACATAAAGAAATAAATGCATATCTAATATAAAGGACATAAAACCACATACAGACTCATGCACAAGCACACCCCACCACACACATATACACACACATATAATATACACCTACATAGTCAGCACAAATAAACTTACTCATATGGGTGCACAAATAAATGCACACATCCATCAGAGCATATATGCACCAACATACATATGCACACATACAAGTATATGTATTTATACATATACGTATACATATGTATGCATACATATTTTTTTCCTTTCATTATCCTGCATGTGTAAGACAAGTGATTTCACTTACACATTGTAATCACTCGTCTTTTTCTGTTTGTCTGTGTGTTTGCAAAATTACTGGGAAATGGCTGAAATTATTTTCACCAAATTTGGCAGAAATACTCATTGGATGAGTGGTTCAAAATGACAAATTTTTAAATTGAACTTTTTACAAATTTCCTGATAAGCAAGTTTAGTCAAAAAAGCTTAATTCAGTTCAATTAACAAGCATGGGTAAGCAATGCATTGTAAGCTACACTATAATTTGCAAAAAAAATTATATCTGCATGCAGGGTATGCATCGTCCTTCCAATGCCTTATTTTTCATTTTTCTTGTTTCAGTCATTAGAATGTAGCCATGCTGGGGCATGCATAATTACATACACATACATACTGATTCAGACACACTCACATCCATGCACATATACAGACACATATACATATATATATACACACATATATACATGCTAATGACCTATTCTTGCTGCAGAATCTGGAGTAGAATTAGAAAAGAAATTCCAGGTATGAAAGCAAAATCTGGAATCAAAAGGCTAAAGTTCTTGTGAGCAGGAAAACAGACAGGACTTCCTTTTGGTCAATGGCCCTGCTTAGTATAGTGAAAAGTTGGTAGAAATTCTGTTTGGTGTACCAAGTGCAAGCTATAAATGCACAAGATGTATGCAATGAGATCACAAGAAGCTTAATGGAAAAAGTAGACTTTGTATGTGGCAGATGTGCAGGGGCAATAAGCACTAAGAACACTGAGGAAATTTATATTCTCAAGTGCTCAGGAGGTTTACTTGAGGCTGTAGATAACTTCTGTTACCTGAATGACCTAATAAGCAGTAGGTGGGGTTGATCTGAAAGTATAGTTGCGAGAATAAGAACAGGAATGAAAAAATTCAGAGAGCTATTCTGTTTGTAGCCAAAGGTTTCTTTCTGAGAGTGAAGGGCAGACTATATGATGCTTGTATATGAACATGGATGCTACATGGTAGTGAGATGTGAACCTTGAATGCAGAGAACCTGGAATGCAAAGGCTGAGAAGGAATGAAGTGTATATGCTCTGATGGATATGGTTGGTTTCCTAAAGTATGTACTGCAAATTGCTAGATCAGTTGCACCAAAGAATTCCAAAAGCTTTATACCAGTGGTTCTCAAACTTTTCAAAAAAATTTTACATGCTGGTTCCCTTACAGTTTTTTTTTGATATTTGCAGTTTTCTATAAAATGCAAGATAATCAACATGGAAAAAAATGACATACATTTGTGTACTGTAATTTCTAGACTGTGAACTGCACTGCCCATAGACCTGCAGTCCTGAAAGCCATAACTTTATCTAGGCAATGCCCCATTGGGATACAATAAATACACATGAAAATATGGGGAATCAGTTGATCAATTGATTGCAATACAAATGAGAAACGAAAACAGTCCGAAAATATCCTGAGCATCCTGTATTAATAACTGCATAAGATCCATTTATGCCCATGCAGTCCATGCAGACATATGAAGATAGGAAAGAATGGTTGCTTTAGCAAGAGCTTCTTTTGTGGATTTGAAGGTTGAGTTCATTGCTCTATCCCACTCTTCCTGTCTTTTGGAACTCTCTTTTGACAGTGCATGGTATAGAGGTCTCATCATTCTTGCTGTCAAGGGGATGAAACGATGATAAAAATTTACCATACCCACAAATTGGTGTAAAGCCTTATTTGTGGTGGGGCATGGGAAGGATAGGATAAGTTTCACTTTTTCTGGCAGGGGTGTAGCACTGGCACCTGTGATTCAATGTCCCAAGAAGTCTATTTCCTTAACACCAAAGATGCACTTGGTGGGGTTGATATCCAAACCATATTGTTATAGTCTATAAAACAGGTTGCTAGGTGCTTCTTGTGTACTCCACATTTTGGCTTGTGATAAAGATGTCATCTAGGTACACAAAAACAGAATTGAGACCCAGGCAATCAGTGTCTATCATGCATTGGAAGGATTGTGCCTTGCTTTTTTTAGGCTGGAAGGTGAATGTAGAAATTTGTACAGCCTGAAAGGAGTGATCACAGCAGTTTTAGGTACATCGTTGTCTTGTACCTGTATTTGGTAGTAAACTTGGATGAAGTTAACTTTCAAGAAAATTAAGCACCCAGCAAGCTGGGCTGAGAAGTACTGCATGTGTGGAATTAGGTAGCAGTCAGGTGTTGTGTTTGTGTTGAGATGGCGATAATCTCCACAAGGCTGCCAACCTCTGTTGGGTTTTGGTGCCACATGCAGGGTTGACAATGAGGAACTGCTTGATCGGCGAATGATGCGCAAAGCTTCCATATTGTTAAACTCAGCCTTTGCAGTATCAAGTTTGTCTAGTGATAGCCAACATATGCAGCTGTGCACTGGTGGATCAGTTGTGGGGATTTGGTGGTTCACTCTATGGTGAGCTGTAGGTTTGGAGAATGTCAGGGTAGTGAGATTCAGGCAGCTCACAAGGGGATTTGAGAATTCATTTTTGGTCTGAGAGATGGTTGTTATTTGGGGTGGGGGGCAGCATCTGAAGATGTTGTAAGAAAAATGGTCGTGTATGTGTTGTTGCTGATGAGTCTTCTACTCTGAAGATTGACCAGTAGTGAGTGTGCCCGAAGAAAGTCCACCCCGATAATAAGCTGATGGACATCAGTGATGGAGAATGCCCATGTGTATGCTTATGGGTCAATATGAAGAGAGAGTATGTGGTGACCATATGCTTTGACTGAAGAGCCATTGGCAGCCATTAAAGCATTAAAAGTTGACTTCACTTTTCATTACAGGTGTCCCTTGCTGATGCTGGGATCACACTGACTTCTGCTCCTGTGTTGATTAGGAATCTTCGTGGACATACAAGTGCAGTTGACCATGTCTGCCGGCCACCAGGATGTTCAATGGCAACTGGCCTTGGGGTTTCCCAGGACTGTTGGCAAAGGGCTCTTGAATCTACATGGTTGCTTACATCTGGCATCCCTTGTCCCAAACTTTGTATGGTGGAAACACTGGTCGTCTTCTTTAACTTCACCATGTCTCGGGGCTGACCTTATGGCATTGAATGTAACTCTACTGGACAAAAGATACTTGTCAGCTGCCTTCACTAATAGCTGCAAGTCCTTGATCTTGATCTGAGTTATGAGGGACTGGACCTGAGGTGGTAATTAACTGAGGAATATCTCTAGACAAGAGAAGAAGGTGACTCACCAGGGGCACTAATGCCTGCATTCTATCCATGAGCTCAGAAGGCTTGGAATTGCTTAATCTTCCTCCAGTATCCTGGCTGCTGCTTCCTGGTCACTAAACTGAACTGTTTCCATGAGTGTTTCTTTCAAAGTAGCATATTTGTGACTTGCTGGGGGTTGGGTTAGAATGTCTTGCTCCCTTGCTGTGTCCTCATCCAGTGCTGTTGCTACATAGAAGTACTTCATTAGGTCTGAGGTGATCTTCCATATGTTGAGTTGTTCTTCCACCTGTGTGAACCATACCTTGGCCTGCTTCAGCCAGAATTGTGGGAGTTTCAGTGCTGTGGTGTAATTGCTGGCTATGTTTACATTTCCTACTTCAGTGTGTGAAATGAAGGCTGTTGTTCTTTTGACCAGGGTTACCACTTAGGGTTATGCACAAAAACAATCAGTAACTAGAGTGTGTCGGTGTGTGCTTCATTCAGCTACACACTGTGAGTGCGAATATGATTCACCATCCAATGTCTCAGTCTCCTTTCCTGCCTAACTGGAAGTCCCTTTTTCTGTTGACCAGCTCACTAAATATCCTGCAGGGAAGTTCCTGTCTATAGTTTGTCAAATATTTTGTTTGCTGGGTAAACGATCATAAGTATTTTCACTCCTAACAAATATGTAAAAAATAAATAAATATATAATTTTCCATCTATATCATACTATCCATATAATCCATTGCATATTTTTTAATACCTTGCTAAAACTACCTCCTCTCTCTTATAGTAAACTGTTTTATTAATTTTATTACTTGCTGTCTTCCATATATCAACATTTCAAATGTTGACTCTCTGTGTTTGTACTGTGTTGATGAAAGAAAAGTAAAGTAATTATGATATTATTTGACCTGATAGCAAACCTTTTTGCCTGTATTGATTTATAAATCAATAGGAAGGGCATCCAGCTGTAGAAACTCTGCCAAATTAGATTGGAGTCTGGTGTAGCCATCCGGTTGCACCAGCCCTCAGTCAAATCATCCAACCCATGCTAGCATGGAAAGCGGACGTTAAACGATGATGATGATGATGATGATAACTGAATTATATAATTTATATTATATACATTAATTTTGGCATGTAACATAATTTATTATTTCATTATTTATTATAAACAATTATATAAATTGTTTTTATATGATAAAGGTTGTGACACCATTGTAGTTGTATGGATGTCATTTTGGTGAAATAAATATTTTCGTCTTATACCTCCTCTCTTTCTTTATATTTTACTAGAGGAGATACCCAGCGTTGCTTGGGATTAAAATGGCATAGTTCTTTCAGTCATCTGACTGTGGCCATGCTGGAGCAATGCCTTTTGTTGGACAAATCAACCTCAGAACTTATTCTTTGTAAGCCTACTAGTACTTATTCTGTCAGTCTCTTTTGCCGAACCACTAATTTACACACACAAACACAGAAAAATACATGTATAAACGATGGGCTGTTGGGGCAAGTGAGATCGCAACTGAACCAAATTCGATGACTGGCACCCGTGCCAGTGGAGCAATAACAGCATCATCCGAGTGGGATCACTTCCAGAGCAGCTGTCTTGCTTCCGTGCCCGTGGCACGTAAAAAGCACCATTTGAGCGCGATCGTTTCCAGCTTCACCTTACTGGCACTCGTGCCGGTGGCATGTGAACAAAACATTGGACTGACTCCTGTGCAGGTGGCACGTAAAAAAACATCATTTGAGTGTGGCCGTTGCCAGTACTGCCGGATTGTTCCTCGTGCCAGTGACACGTAAGAAGTACCCACTACACTCTCAGAGTGGTTGGCGTTAGGAAGGGCATCCAGCTGTAGAAACTCTGCCAGATCAGATTGGAGTCTTGTGTAGCCATCTTGTTTGCCAGTCCCCTGACGAATCGTCCAACCCATGCTAGCATGGAAAGCGGACGTTAAATGAGGATGATGATGATGATGATGATAAATATATATATGTATATATATACATACATATACGGGGAGATACCAAAAAGTAACTGGAAACGTTCTCTCTGGGTCAAGCTCATTGTTGTTCAGGCTTCTGCCACTGGAAACCACTTGATGTGACCCTTAAGTATCAGTCTGCTGACTAGCAGTGTCATGTGGGTTCATACTGCCACATGGCGTGTCTTCGTTTTGCAGTGCTTCTCCCTTGTTCATCGATTTTTGCGATGACTGAAACAAACGAACAATCTGCTACCATGAAATTCTGTTTTCTGCCTGGAAAACAGCAGCTGAAACAGTTGTCATGCATCAAACAGTTTACAAGGACGCTACCATGAGCAAAGTACAAGTTTGTGAGTGGTTTTCATACTTTAGGAAAGGTCACTTGTTGTTTGAAGACCAACGTCATCCAGGGTGACTGTCAACCTCTCGAACGAATGAAAACATCATGAAAATTCATGAACTGACTTTGGAAGACTGTTACCGAACAATTGACAAACTTTTTGATATGATAGGTGTGTCCTGAATCTCCTGACAATGAATTTTGGAATTGCGAATGAAAAGAGTTGCAGGAAAATTTGTGCTTTGCTTGCTCATGGAAGATCAAGAGCAGTCATGACTGAATGGGTGTCGTGAACTGAAGGAACAGTTGGAAATTGCCTCAGACCTTTTTTTGAAGGTCATCACTGGTGACAAAAGCTTGTGCTCCAGTTACGACCTGGAAGCAGCTATCAAATCAGTGGAAGCATTCAATGTCACCATGCCCCCAAAAAACATGTCCAGTGTAGTTACTGATTTGTGAATTGCTGAAATTAGTATTATTTGTTCTTTTAATAAGGTATTGGTTATGGTGCTCGTATCGATTAAGTTTATTAGTATGTAAAGAATAAAAAGTTTTGAAAGGCACAACAATGCACTATAATACAAAAAATGGACTACATACATGTTGTAATTTAGTTATCCATAGTCCAATGATATTTTGGAATACAATTCCTTCTTCAGATATTCTTAGATAGAGTCGCTGCTTTAATCGGTTTTTCAATGGCTTTTTTTTTTTGGAAGCATCTCAGTAGTGGTCTCATGAAGCTCCTTTCAGAATTCCTCATGAGAAGTGCCTGAGGTCGGCTATGTCTCAATCTCATGTGTGGTACATCTGTAGCGCTGCTTCTAAGTTATATATTACACGTGCAGCTTCCTTTTTTTCCCTTTCTTTCCTCTTCTCTTTTTTTTGTTATAAACAATAGATGAGCATATCAAAAATGAACCTACATGCATCCAGATGTAGCTAAATAATATATTGATTACCAGCCTCCAGCCTGTTGTTAACTTGGGGTCGTAGTCTGTGTATGAGTATAGCTTCCTTAATTCTTAAATTACCCAAATTTCTTTCATTGGCCTCAATTGTGACTGTTATGCTTTTGTTGGTATTCTGGCATCTGTCTAGATGTTTTCTGAAGGAGGAGGCTCTCGTGTTCAGATGTTCTTTGATGCGAACATGTAACGGTCTTGTGCTACCCACATAGAACTTGTTGTATTTGTTACATTGTATTCTATACACAGCATTTACCTGTTGGCATAAATCTGTGTCACAGATGGGACAATTTGTTAGTGTGCATTGATTGTTGTTTCTTGTTCGTTTCTTTGCGAGGTGTCCTCTCAGAGAGAGAGGCCGGAGTGGGCTAGTTGTATGTCTAACCCTTCTCTTCTTATGGCTCTTCGGATGGCTGTAGTTATCCTTTTGCTAAAATGGGGTATTTTAAGGAAGCATGTGTTGCTGGGTTTTCTATGTGTTCAGTGAGAAGATTAATATTGAAACATCTCTTAAGGATGTCCCTTTATCTAGCAGTAAGGAGTACATTAAGGATATAATAACTAAATTCCATGATCTCACTTGAAGAATGAGATGGAAAGCTCTTTTCTTTGACAAACAAAATAATACAGAAGAAGAATTAAACAACAAAACAAACGAAGAGCTCATGAATATAAGAAGAAATTTTAAATCCCAGAAAATCCCACCAGCAAATAGGATATTAGAAAATTTTGAAGATGATCTATGGAACCTACTAAGAAATATTAAGTTTAAAAAAAGCATTCAAAGGAATAATCATCTACGTTATTTGAAGCAAAAAGTTAATGAACTCAGAGAATTAAAAGGTATTATTGTACAGTCCAATAAAACAGGAAATCTATATAATGTAGATGTAGATCTATACTATAATCTCCTACTCAAAGAAATTACAAAGAAATATAAGATTATAAATAAAGATGTTCTAAAATCTATTAATATCAAAGCCAAACAAATAATGAGTGAATATTGAATCGACGATGTAACTGAAGTTTATGAACCATCTAGACCTAGAATTAGCCTGAAAGATCACAAACCTAACTTTCATACTGATCCATAGGTAAGGCTCATCTGCTCCTGAAAATCTGACATCAGAAAACTAAGCACATTTGTCTTAGATTAATACCTACATTTATTGAAATCCAAAATAAAACTCAACCTGTGGTCAAAAACACTAAATACAATTAACTGGTTCATCAACATACAAGATAAGAAAACAATGTAAATTCATCCAACTTAACACAGACAACTATTACCAATCTATCAACCCTATATTACTTAATAAAGCACTTATTTTTGCCAAGAATAGGATTAAATTATCAATGGAAGAAATTAAAATCATACTTGAAGCTAGAAAAACTATAATTTCTCATCAAGGTAAATATTGGATAAGGAAGGATACACCAGACTGTTTCGATGTACCCATGGGCATGCAAGACTCCACTGAAGTAACCGATTTAATTGGAATTTACCTTCTACACCTACTTAAAGAAGAATTCCCTGAATTAGAAGGTGGTCTTTACTGTGATGACGCACTATTCTTAGAAATACCTCCAACAAGAAACTTGAACTCTACAAAAAAAGACTACACAATTTCTTCAAAAACCAAGGACTATCCATCACTATAGAAAAAGATAATAACTCTGTGAACTTCCTAGATGTTAACTTTAACCTTAATACTTCCTCATATCAACCTTACCACAAATCTAACTGCAATATCATATACATAAACGCCCAAAGTAACCATCCTTATAACATTATAAAAAATCTGACCACTAACATAGAAAGAATTAATCTACTATCATCTAATGAAGAAAGTTTTAACAAACATAAAAACTACTATAATCTAGCACTTGGGAAGGCAGAATACAAATATGAAATCAAGTACAATAAAAACAAGAGCACCAATACTAATAATACCAAATGTTATCTAGATATGAACAACACAGACAATATTATTGAACCTAAGTCAACTGACGAATTAGTACACCCTGACAAACAAACAAAAACTCTCAATAATAGTCATCAACACAACATTAGCAATAGACATAAATCCTACAACAGCAATAAACATACTAATAAACTTAATCAATACAAACACCATAACCAATATCTTACTAAAAGAAAAAATAATACTAATTTCAGCAATTCATAAATCAGCAACTGCACTAATAATAATTAAATAAAACCCAAGAATACTGACAATAAACACCTAAAACAATTAATTATAGACAAAAATAAGAAAATAAAACCAATAAACATAAAAAATAAAAATGAAAATTATCGCATCTTATCCAGTAATACACTCAATACTATTCCAATAATACACTCAACCATAGAAATCATATTAATATAGATAGAAATAATATAGGAAAAAGAAACCAATACCATGTGTAAGAACAGATGACCCCCAAAACATAACCTACTACGATAATAAAGAAAACAACCATAACACTACTTGGATCATAATACTTTTTGCCATACATCTAAAATCTAATTTTATTAGATCCATTAGAATTATAATTAATAAAAACTTCAAAACTCTAAATGTGCAAAAATATTTAATAACAAAAAAATTAGATTTGTATTTTCAGTCTCTCCAAACCATTTTAGGATAATCTCTTCCTTTAACAATAAGAAACTGAACCAGTTCTATAATAAAAAAAAAAAACGTCATCTAATATACCTTGTAACTCCAATAACTAACAACTACTATTATGATAATAGCCAAAACTTCATTACCCTTAATACATATAGACATAACAAAATAGTACTGCCTAATTGTAATTGTAGGGACCCAAATATTTGTGAAGTAGATGGAAATTGCAAAATGAAAGTATACACCAAGCAACCATTATTACTCATAATTCCTCTAAATATACATACATCAGTTGTACAAAGAATTCTATAAGATTAAGAATATATAATCATAAATTTTCCTTTAATGACCCTAGAAAATAGAATAGTACAGGTCTATCTAAAATAATTTGGCAACTCAAAAGAAACAATATAGATTACTCAATATCTTGGAAAATCCTATCTTCAGCCCCATCTTATAGATATAATAATAAAATTTGCAGATTATGCCTGGAAGAAAGTTATAAGATAATGAGAATGAATGGTCTCCTTGTTAATACTAGGGATGAAAAAGTTACCTCATGTAAACACATGTCAAAATTTCTTTTTATTAATCTTAAATAATATTTCCCATCCCCCTACTTTATTTTAATATCATTTCCCTTTTCTTTCTAATATCTTTATTTTTTTAAAAATATCTCTATATTTCAACCCTTTCTATGATATAAGATTAATAATCATCAAAAACTCTGTACATCAATTTATTTTATATTATATGGATCTATTTATTATTTAACCATCTCCTCTCATAATTACATGACCCACCTTATATTGGTCTAACATCTCAAAATCTCAATTCACCTCCCTTTCTCTCAATATATTTTTTACATCTTCCCTTTGTATATGATATACCTTTCTTTCTTGTAATTCATTTCATTTACATATGTACTTAAACTGCACCCCCTCTCTTCCAATTATTATTGTTTAATGTTACTTGCCAATCTGCCTGATATTTAATTACATCTTACAGTTGATATATGCAAACACATACAATACTTCTTGGTGTCCAACCTGCCTACACTGTGTGCATTTATAGATATCGTTTTCATTTGTCATTGTGTGCGTACATCTATCTTATTTATATTATTTTAAATATTATTATTATTATTATTATTATTATTATTGTGTGCTTATTAACTATATGTTATCACTAATTTATATTGTTTTAAAACGGGTGCATATTTACACATGTCCCACACTCACAAACACACATATACATAT
>NC_068992.1:37262464-37273271 GCF_001194135.2 Octopus bimaculoides | reverse complement strand
ATATCCCCTTCTATTTCGTTAATTGCTTCAAGTAACTTGTCTCTAAGTCTCTGCCCATTTGCAGGGTCTTTAAGCTTCCACACCCTTCTCCTCCAAGCCGGTCTAATTCTGGGCACCCATTTTGCCTTGATCCCAAAGTCGCTAACTACTAATCTATGTTGTGGGGTACATTCTTCGCCAGGGTATATATATATATATATATATATATATATATATATATGTGTGTGTGTGTATACAGTAATGCCTTGATATACGAGTTAATTCATTCCCAGAGGCCACTCATAATACAAAAACATGTAAAGTAGAGCAATAATTTCCCAGAATAGCAATGTTATAAATTGTAATTCGTTCCCAGAAAAATATTTTACCTATAAAATTTATAGTACTCATGAATAAATGGTAATAAAACAACAGTAGAATGTAAAGAATATTTTATGTAAAGTAAAAGAATGTCAAAATCATTTATAATAAAAAAATATTATGATTCTTTTCTGAGTCACTTTCATTCACACTAGACTCATGACTGGAAGGGTACCTTTTAAGATGTCTTTAAGTGTCCTAGAATTTCCCACTTGATAAACTTGCATTGGTTTTACTTTTAAATCCTCAGATGCATTTCGTCCAAATAATAATGTCAGCCGATCTTTTGCAACTTTAAAACCAGACAGTGCACATTCTTCCTTAGCAATGTAACTTCTGGAAGACATGTTTCCAGAAAAGTTCTGTTTCATCGATATCAAAAATCAGTTGTGGCATGTAGCCCCCTTCTTCAATTATTGCTGCTAGTGTTTCTGGAAATTTTTCTGCTGCATTGACATTAGTACTTGACCTTCTCCTTGCACTTTGATGGAATGCAATTCATGTCGATTTTTAAATCAATCAAACTATCCTCTGCTTGCAACAAAAATTTCGTTTGTGTCACTTTTCATTTCTTTAAGCAAACTGAAAAGGGACAATGCTTTGCTACAAATTGACACTTGATTAACATTCATATGCATGTGTTGTATTTTGTCACTTATCGATGCATCTAAAAATTATTCCATTTCCAGATGATGCTTCAAGCATCTCTTTTACAAGCCCAGGTAGCTTGCAAAGGCTGCACATTTCTCACTTGAGATAAATATTTTTGATTATCTTTAAGAATTGTCCTGGCAGTTGATGAGTTAAGTGGAAATTTGCCACAAATGTTTTTCACAGTTGTAGCACCATCATGCATTTTTACAATTTCATACTTCATTTCCAAAGTGATGGCTTTTCATTTTTTTTTTGTTCCCATTGGAGTCTGTTGTACACTTTCATTTAAACATATTGGGTGGGTTTAAAAAATGGCAAGTAGTTTAAAGGCATGAAAATATAGTTGCTCTTATCCCAAATTGGCAACCGCAGTGAAATCATTCAGTTGTTATCATGTGTTGATTCTACTGATCTCTTGCCAGTTTGGATCACTTCACACTACTGATAGTAGCACAACTTGCCTCTTCCTCAGACACCATAAAAAAATGGACAGAGATGCCCTGTCGCTCACTGATGTGAAGTTATCCCATCCACTACCAGTGCTCTTGTGACATCTCTCCTTCTCCTTTCTGGTGTAGCATGAAGAATTAGCTTATAATAATCTGTTTCAACAAAGTGCACTTGCAAACCAAGACATTGAAATTTCATGCTGTCATTTTACTCCACAGAATGGCTGTTTAACCTTTTATATTTATTATGAAATAAAACTTGTAAACCTGGGATCTCATAAAGCAGTGCCTTGTAAAGTAAGGCATTACTGTATATATATATATATATATATATATATATATATGTACTGGGTAAAAATTAAATTAATAATTTATACCAGTGGTTAGCATGCGTAATAAAAGTCAAAAGACAAATATTTTTATAATATAATAGTGTATAAGAATTTAAATATTTAGATTCTTCGACCGGATAATACACAGTTGAATTTATTCACATGCTATACTACTCTGACTCTGCTGGTTGAGGGCATTCGATTTAAATTCTTGATCTGTAAAGGTGGAACTAAATGCCCATGTGGTTACTTTATGTTTTCTGTATGTATTATAGTTTCATAATTATATATTTTCCAGTGACTCTACTAACAAGCTACAGATGGTTAATTAATCAGTTGATTGACTACTTAATTGATTTATTTGATCATTAATGGTGAAACTTATGGGTATAGAGTCAATTGAGATTTTTATTCATCCAAGTGTCCTGCTTGCTTACAAGCAACGTGCAATAAGTAAGAATGCTTTTTTTTTGTGGTTTGGGTTTTGACTGCCCTCTCTAGCATGTAAGAAGTGCACATGGTAGTCTTCTCTCCATGTAAAATTTCTTATACACTATTATATTATAAAAATATTTATGTCTTCTGACTTCTATTATGCACTGATATAAATTATTAATTAGTAGTGACCAAATTAGTAGTGGGGAAGATGTTCAGAAAGTAAGAGCTAGAATAAGAATAGGATGGAGAAAATTCTGAGAGCTTTTACCTCTTTTGGAAGCCAAAGGTTTCTCTCTCTGAGTGAAAAAAAAATCATATGGTGCATGTACATGAACAGCAGTTCTACATGATAGAGAGATGTGGGTCCTGAATGCAGAGGACATACGTAGGCTAGAGAGGAATGAGGCTAGTATGATCTTCTGTATGTATAATGTAAGTGTTCATGTTTGACTGAGTGCTAGTTACGACTATGATTTCACTTGGTTCAACAGGTCTTCACAAGCACGGCATATTGCCTAACGATTGAAGGATGCTTTTAAAAGGGACAGTTATGTGACACTAGCATCGGCAATGGCTACAATCTCACTTGGTTTGCTGGGTCTTCTCAAGCACAGCATATCTCTAAAGGTCTTAGTTGCTTGTCATTGCCTCTGTGAGGCCCAATGTTTGAAGGTCATACTTCACCACCTCATCCCAGGTCTTCCTGGGTCTACCTCTTCCACAGATTCCCTCGACTGTTAGGGTGTGATACTTCTTCACACAGCTGTCCTCATCCATATGCAACACATGATCATACTAGCACAGTTGTCTCCCTTGCACACCACATTTGATGCTTCTTATGTCCAACTTTTTTCTCTCAGGGCATATACACTGTGTTATGTATGCACACTGACATTACACATCCAGCGGAGTATATTAGCTTCATTTCTTTCATGCCTACGCATGTCCTCAGAAGTCAAAGCCCATGTTTTATTGCTGTGTAGCATGGCTGTTCACACACAAGCATCATACAATCTACCTTTCACTCTGAGCGAGGTAGGAACTCTGAATTTTGCCCCGGTTATTCTTATTCTAGCAGCTATGCTCTCAGAGCATCTACTCCTGTTACTGACTTGGTCACCTAGGTAATGGAAGCTATCCACTTACTTCTAGTTTTTCCCCCTGGCATGTGATAAAATCTGTTTTCTGTATATCTTTGGTGTTTATTGCACCTGTGTATTTGCCACACACAAAAACTATCTTCCCAGTTAACCTTCCTTTGGGATTGCTGCACCTCTTATGTGTCCATAGCTTACAGTGGGTACATCTTAGAGAGTTTCTATCTATGCCTTTTCTACAGATTGAGCAGAGCCATCTACCTGAAAGGTTTTGTGATTTGTCTGCCTTCCTACTTACTAAGACTTTGGTTTTTTCTAGGTTGACTATAAGGCCCTTCGATTCTAGACCTTACTTCCACACCTAAAACTTCTCTAGTTCTGGTAGTGACTCAACTATTAGAGCAAGGTCATCAGCATAGAGGAGCTCCCAGGAGCAGCCTGTCTTGGATTCCTGTTATTGCCTAGAAGACTATGATGAATAAGAGGGGGCTGAGGACTGACCTTTAGTGAAACCCCACTTCTACCCAGAATTCTTCATTATACTCGTTGCCAACCCTCACCTTACAGACAACATCCCTGTACAAGGCTTGTACAGCTCTCACCAATCACTCATCTATCCCTAGTTTCCACATTGATCACCAGATAAGGGATTGGGGGAACCTGTCAAAGGTTTTCTTCATGTCAATGAAAGCCAAGTACAGAGGTTTATCTTTGGCTAGGAATTTCTCTTGCAGCTGTCTTACCAGAAATATAGCATCAGTGGTGCTTCTCCCTGGCACAAAGCCAAACTGCATCTCATCTAAACTAACTTTCTCCCTAATTAGTTGGGCTATGACCCTCTCTGTGACTTTCATCACCTGATCCAACAATTTGATACCTCTGTAATCATTCATATCTAATGCATCACCTTTACCTTTGTAGCAGTTGACTATGGTGCTGCTACACCAGTCATTGGGTATGACCCCTTTGTGTATCACCTGCTTAACTATATAGGTGACTAGACTATAGCCTACACCACCAGATATTGTAAGCATCTCAGCAGTTATTCCTAATGGGCAGGGGTATTTCCCTGTCTTCATACCCTTAATTGCTTTGTCTACCAAGGTACTGTCAATTGGAATAGCTGGTCCCTCTGTTGGGTCAACATTTGGCAGACTCTCTTTCTCCCATTCATTCTTTTCATTTAGTAACCTTTCATAGTGGTGTCTCCAAATCTCTCTCTTTGCAGTATCATTAGTTGCAAGCGAGCCATCATCCATGCAGACACATTTCTTTCCTATGACATCATGATTTTCTCTCACACACCGTCTTGCATTTCAAAACACTTCAAGTCTCTGGTCTTCACAATGCAGAACATTGGCAATTTTTTTCTTATCTGCTTCCCCTCTGGCTATGTAAACCTGTCTCCTAGCTTCCCTTCTGACGATCTTATACAGTTCCTTGCTACTACCACACTTCCAGTCCTTCCATGCCTGTTTCTCTTCCCTAATGACCCTATTAGCTACATTGTTCCACAACCACGTTACTTTAGGTCGAGAGGAGACTTTGCACTAGCCACAGATCTGGTCAGTAGCCTTCAACAAATTGTCCTGTAGGAACCTCCAGTTGTTCTCCACATTATGTAATGTTTGTTACATCTTCCTCTTTTTCGTCAGAAGCTTCAAGTTATACATCTCTAAATCTCTGTCCTTAAGCTTCCAGACCCCTCTTTTCCATGTTGGTCGTCTTCTGGGCAGCCATTTAGTTCTGACCTTGAAGTCGCTAATTACTGACCTATGTTGTGGGGTGCATTCTTCACCTGGGAAAGTTTTGGCATTTATAAGGAGCCATCTTTCTTGTTTCCTGTAGTCAATCTGACTAGTGTACCCACCAGACTGGTAGGTGAACAGGTGACTGGCAAGTTTCTTGAAGTTAGTATTACAGATCATAAGATCATTTGCATCGCAGAATTCCAGCAGCTTTGTTCTCTTCTCATTGCAGAACCAAATCCGTAGCCACCATGCTCACTGGATGTTGTCCAACATGTATGTTAAAGTTGCCAGCCACAAGGAGAAGGTCCCTGTCATTTGTCGATGAGGTAGTCTGTAAGAGGGTGTCATAAAATCGGTTTTTCTGTTCATCAGTAGCCCTGGCTGAGAGGTATAGGCCAAGATAATGGTTGCTAATTCATGTTGCAGCACTAGTCTGTGTTTAAGTATTCTCTCACAAACACTGATTACCTCAATTACCCTATCAACCCATTTCTCCACAAGGAGTATATCCACGCCCCCAACCCTATTAGTGTTTCCTACCCAAAAGCTCTTTACCTATGTTCTTTGCCTGTGAGGAACCTAGCAGAACTTCAACTCTACCTTACTTCTTTGATGCAGCAAATCTACATATCTCCATTCAAGTATCTCAACAATCTCACCAGACCTACGTTTCAATGTGCTATCATTAAGTTTGCCAACTCTGAGGGTGTAGAAGGTGTGGTCTGGCGAAACCCTGGGATGGAGGACAGCCGCCTATATATATCTATAATATATATGACAGATGTGTGTGTGTGTGTATGTGACCAACCATTAGGTTGATCTCACGTAAAATCAATATTGTTCATCCAATTTTATTCACGCTTGGCAAATACATCACTTATCTTCCACAGATGATTCTACACTCTTTAGATTTCTCACTTATGGAGTAATATGGAGTAGTGGGGCATCTAGAGTCAGAAGGTCAGAAAAACCTTGTACGATGACTATTGTGGATAAGAGAAGTAATGGTCAGAAATTAATTGTTTCCCTTATACCAGAAGGTGTGTGTTTGTGTGTGTGTATCACCTCATTCTCAGAGAAGTATCCTACAACATCCACAAACTCAAACAGTACATTGCAGACAATGAGCCCCTTCTCAATTCCAATCAAGCTGATGTATACAATTTCATCCTCAGAAACATCTACACACACTGGTGGAATAATCTTCTTAGATGCACCTGATGGAACTGGAAAAACATTCCTCCTGAATCTTCTTGTGAATGGTGACCTTGCTATTGCTGTTGCCTCCTCAGGAATAACATTGACTCTTCTTGATGGTGGATGAACAGCACACTCTACTGTCCAATTGCCTTTCAATGTAGCACATCAAGAAAACCTAATGTGCCACATAATGCATTCCTCGGATGAAGTGACGATTTTGAAAAAGTGCAAACTCATTGTATGGGATGAAGCAACTATGCCCCATGAATGTTCCCTACAAGCACTTCATACCACAATGAGAGACCTTAGATCAAACAACAACATTCTCAGAGGTGTGACTCTACCTCTTGCAGGAGATTTTAGACAAACTCTACCTATTATACCCAAAGGAAAACCTGCTAATGAACTTAATGCCTGCCTTAAAAAATCCCTCCTTTGGTTGCATGTCCAATCGAAACAACTCACCATTAACATGCGATCACTCCTACAGACTGGTCAGCCTACAACCCAGTTTGGGGAAATGCTCCTTAAAATCAGCAATCGACAAATTATGTCTGACGGCAATAGATACATTGACACTACCACAATTGGCCACACTGTCTCCAGCCCTGATGACTTATGTTCTGCCGTTTACCCAAATCTTACAACAGAATACATGAAACCAGATTGGCTTCATGACAGGGCTGTTCTTGCACCTACAAATGCAGCTATCAACACTCTTAATTACGACTTACTCAGTTACTTTCTCAAGAAAATTGTTTCAGATCAGTTGATACCATTACCAACCTCAATCAGGTTACACACATTCCAACTGAATTCCTCAACTCCCAAGATCCTCCAGGGCTCCCTCCCCATGAACTTCACTTAAAAGTCAGTTGCCCTACCATCCTCCTATGCAATCTAAAACACACCCACACAATGCAATGGGACTTGCCTTGTTGTCAAACAAATGACGGACCATGTCATTGAAGCCCAAATTACAATGGGATACGGCAAAAACGATACCGTTTTTATTTCAAAAATTCCACTAACCCCAACAGACTGCCACTACCCTATGCAGAGACTTCAGTTCCCTCAGAAACTCAAGTTCACCAGGATAATTAACAAAGCACAAGCTCAGTTGTTGGATATTGCTGGATTGGACCATCACATGAACAGTTCTATGTTGGTTGTTTCAGAGTTGGCCATCCAGACAACTTATTCATCTATGCTCCTGAATGTCATCTATAAAGCAGCCCTACAATAGTTATTCCTCTACTGCATTCTTCACATCTGTGTCAAACTGTAGCCATTAGCTATCAGACTTCCTTCATGCATTTCATTGATATTTTCCTTCATTACCCTGATTGCTGTTAAGAATACATTACTTTCAATGACCCTTCTTACTTCATGCACGCTGTTCACTCATAAGTTTGGTCTGACATTTATTTTTGTACATGCTATTATTCTATTTGGGTGTTTGCTATAAATGTTTGCTTTTCTTTATCATACCTGACTTACATTGAAAAAAACTTCAATGCGGTTGTGTCAGGTATTATGAGAAAAATAAGTACACGATACAAAATGCTTCAAGTAAAACATAGGATCCCTAATGCCTACTGCAATTGTGATCTCATTTCATGGATTTTCATTTATTACTAACTGCCAAATTTGTATTCAAAAAAATTAATTCATTACCTAAGTTTCTTAATATCATATAAACTGCTAATGAAAATGGTAATTATACAGTTTAGGCTTATCAACTTGAAACAACTTCTAACTGAAGGCTAATTCAAATTAAACTGTCCACAAGAGTGCACCAATATAATAATTACACTGTCCAGAGGACAGGTGCATTTGCTAGTCTTTCCACACACACACACACACACACACACACACACACACACACACACACACACACACACACACACACACGCACATGCACAAACACACACATACAAACACACACACACACATATATATATGCAGGGTGCAAGAAAGAAGACTGTTCTGGTTTGTTTATGTGATGTGAATGGATGCTAACAGTTCCATAATGCAGTACTGATCTCTCAAAGTGGATTTATCACAAAACAGGGCTTTCACTATCATTTGAGGAGGAGCACAACACAATAAACTTTTTAAAGGTAACACTAGACTTAAGTACAGGAATATATAAACCATACCATAAACCCAGTGAAAACCTTAAGTACATACACAAAAATAGTAATCACCCCAGATGCATAACTTAATCAGCAGTAGCAAACATTTCAACCCGCATATAGAATCTATCAGCCAATGAAAAAGTATTTAAATTAAATGAAGATTAATAGGTGCAGGCGTGGCTGTGTAGTAAGAAGCTTGCTTGTCAACGAACATGGTTCTGAGTTCAGTCCCATTGCGTGGCAACTTGGGCAAGTGTCTTCTACTATAGCCTGGGGTCAACCAAAGCTTTGTGAGTGAATTTGGCAGAGGGAAACTGAAAGAAGCCCATCGTATATCTTGTAGCCTTAAAGTATTTTTTGCTGTATATGTATTATCATTTTCATTGGTGTCTTCATGTGGCCCTAAGCCTTTATTCTGTTTATTGTCTTGTCCCTTGTCTGCCTACTAATGGTCTTGTCTTGAACCTGTCTTTTGTTATGTTTTGGTCCCATTCCTGGTATGTTTCATGCCGGTGCCTCCAGAGTTGAAGCAATATCATTGATAATGGCCGAGATTTTGCTTGACCCTCTGGCCAATAATTGAAGAGGAGTTGGTGATCTGTGCTTTTCGTTTGTCTGTGTATTTAGTATATGTATTCATTTACTACACATATTTTTAAATTATATATATATGTGTGTGTATATTTGTATATATATATATATATATATATATATATATATATATATATATATATATATATATATATACTAGCATCTAAATCTTGTTTCACCCTGTCTGTTTGGATGATGTGGCTGTGATTGTTTTCGGTTAGGCATAATCTATAACAGTGTTTCTCAACCTGATCATTTCTTGTCCCTTTCCGATTGGAGCCTCCAGCTGTATGAAGATTTCACCCCCTCCTGTCAGAAAACGGCTTCAGGAGTTGTGAAGAAAGAATTTGTACGTAGTCTGTTTGTGAGAGCTATTCTATTGGACGTCTGTCTAATCATTAAACGATTTATTTAATTATGAACATAGAAAGAAATTATACATTAATCGCAATTTTTGTAAGCAGTTTTATCCGTAAAAATTTTATTTGCAGAGAGCAGAAATTGAAAGATATATGAAATGAACCTGCATGTGTGTGTGTGTGTGTGTGTGTGTGTGTGTGTGTGTGTGAGGGAGAAAGCAACTGGTGTTAATGGCAGAATAACATTTGAAATACAAATCTATGAATGAAAAATAAGTTCAGACCTCTACATGGTAGGTAGATCTGGTAGAAATAGCAGCAAAATCTCCCTCAAAACACCCTACTGTATTAATGCGAGAATTCTGTGTATTATGTTAAGAAGTTGACATTAAGAATTGCTTTAACAGAATATTGAAGCTGTAAGAATGAATGGGGAAATTGTGTGTAAGAATTAATAGCAGACGTATCCAATTTAAGAAAAGTGAAGAGAAAAGCCAAGTGAAGTATGGAATAAGTAATTGTTATACGCTTATAGAAAAACAATTTATATTATAGAAATTGATACATACCTGTTGAAGATTAAAATGAGCTACTGTTTTTGACGTGTGTATAATCATAGAGAAACTGAAAGACATGAAATGTCTGTTTATGTGTGTATTTTTGGCGGGATTTTTGCCTTTAGCAGGAGTTCGTTTGTGTTTTATCTGTCGATCAATGGCCGGACAAGTGAAAAGGGAAGGCGATCTTTTGAAGTGGGTGTCGAATGAAGATACATGGAGTTTTATGACTGAACTTCTTTTGAAGTTGTGGTGAGAGGGGAGAATTGATGTGCGTGCGTATGTCTGTGTGTGTGTGAGTGTGTATGTTTGATGGGGTGTGCGCGACAGAGAGAATAATGTTGATGGCGTATGTGTATATGAGAGAGAGAGAGAATGAGAAAAAGAGAGAGAGATGAATGAAATTTATCATTCAGTTTATTTATTTATGTATATATGCATGAATGGCTTCAGTGACACACACTCACATACACGCACGCATGCACGCAGGTTGTTTTAATTGATTTATTCTAAATACAATTTGTTAGGTCACTGCGTCATTTTTTCACTCCAAAAAATTCCTAATAGCGAATAAAATCCATAAAACTACAGAAGTAAACATTTTCTCCCTAATAAAATCTAATTTCCTCTTTCTAATACAAATCCTTTCAACTCCTACTTTCTCTTATGAACCTTTACGAACAATCCAACAACAAATACAAAAAGAAAGGAAGGAGAAACACTGATAGTAAAAGAAAACTATTTCAGTATCAAAACTGAAACAATCACATTTCGATACTGTAATGACAGTTTCACTTTAATGGTTTCATTTTAATACTACATACATATATACATACATACCTCATTCTAATTGGCGGGAATTGTAAGTTATTTCTAAC
>NC_068992.1:37261019-37261712 GCF_001194135.2 Octopus bimaculoides | reverse complement strand
TTATTATTATTATTATTATTATTATTATTATTATTATTATTATTTTAAATTTTTCCCACAAGGGCGGCTTTGGGAAGGTGGAGAATAGTCGATTATATCGACCCCTATGTCCAGGGTTACGGTTTTTGGGTTAGGGTTAAGGTTTTAGGGTTACGGTTAGGGTTAGGGTTATGATGAGGGTTAGTGTTATGGTTACGGTTTTAGGGTCAGGGTTAGGGTTTAAGGATTACGGTTATGTAATCATGCGGGTGTTAATCTGAAAAATTACTGAAATGTGAAAACTACCGACCCTGCCATCTGTTATAACTTTTGTTGTTCTCTTTAATATGTACATAGATTTTGCCTCCAAACAAGACAACTTGCTGGGGAAAGAAAGCAACTTGTTTAAAGACAACAACAGACTGCATCAATTCAACACATTCCAGAAGCTACTTTGAACTTAATGCAAAATGGTGCATCATCATCTACTGCCCAATCTGATACAATTCTGGCAGAACTGTGTAGCAACAGATCACCAGCAATTGCTTCATCAGAAATTGCCGTCCTACCTCCTGTGAAAAGGAATTACCCTGCTATGTATAATCAAGGCAATGCAAAAAGTTGTTTTGCACAAGCATTTCTATAGCCAATTCGATGGATGAAATTTACGTACGCTTAATAATGTTACGCAAAACAGCCTTCAGACTTTCCCTA
>NC_068992.1:37258931-37261009 GCF_001194135.2 Octopus bimaculoides | reverse complement strand
TTCCCCTTGACCCCCCCCCCCACACACACTATCTCTATCCTGCTTACTCATTCTATAACCACACTTTTATTTATTTATTTACTGTTTCTTTCTGATATAAGCCAATCTAACATCTAAAACTGCATACATTATGTAAATTATCATTTCAAATTATCACTTTTCTCATCACGTGAGTCAGTTCCATTCATACTATTGTTGTCCTTTCTGTTATTTTTCATATCAAAGAAAGCACACCATCTTAGCCTATTAATAAATTCTGTGGTTTTATGGACAAAAATTTCCATATCTGCATTCTTCGAAGGTATGGGGATATTTTTCGTTGAAAAACATAAACAATGCTTATTCCTAATGCAGCCTATATGAAGTGCTCAACAAGCAAATAAATACAAGAATTAATATTTCTAAAAACAAAATGGTTTATAAGACTGCAAAAGAAGTACTCAAATAGAAATGAGACGAAGATAGGGAAGCATTGGTTAAAAAGCAAACATTAAATTTGGGTCAACGACTGTATATACAACACCACCCCTCAAACATTTAATCATATATAAAAATTACCATGGTTCACAAACACATAAAAATAATACATATACATAAAATCACCGAAGGTAAAAATGTATAATCGAATAAAATACAAATAGAATGGCCTATCAAAAAGTTAAATATGCACAACTAAAAATTCATAAACTACCAAACCTAATAGACAATATAAAATAAATAAAGATAAGAATAAAATAAAATAAAATAAATGTCCACTGACTAAAAAAGTTTTATCAGATGATTAAAATATAAAATTATTATTTTTTTTTAAATTTAAAAAAAAATATTTGAAAAGGTCTTATACTTCCCTTACACAAGTGCATCCAAAGTTCATAAGTAAACAGTCTTCCACAGGTCAAATTCACATACATCGTGAAAAAAGTCTATATAAGCTTGCCCTCATAATATAATTTCTTTCTACTGGTGCCTTCGTTGATGTTTGTATGTGTTCTTTACTCTGAAGAGGGGGTCATCACTAGTTTGTGCTCTATTGTGCTCTAAATACAGTGATGTACCCCCGAAATGGCCATAGGTGTTTTGTTTGTATTCCGACCTATATTTGTAATCCTTTGTAAATGATGTTAAAATTTGGATTGATTTTACTGATGTTACCTGCTGGATGTTGGTTTAATGTATCGACTTGTGTGCCTTGATTTTCTTGGACTTAAATAACGTTGATGGTGAAATATGGATTTTACCTTGGATGTTGTGTTATTATGTCGTCCCGTGTACTTTGGTATTCCTGTGTATGAATTATGAAATTGGATTTTACCTGCTAAATTTGCTGTCCTGAAGGAAGTAATGAACTTTCGTACAATTTAAACTTAAACTTCTTTTATTAGTCATTAATCTCAACAAATGAACTATTTTACTACGTTTCCCTATGTATTTATTTTATTTTATTGTTTTTTCTATATTACTTTTTCTATATATATATATTTTTTTATTCCACTATATCTGTACCGCTCTATAATATTTTTAATCACCTTTTAATCGCAGTTTATTTATTTATGTTATTCTATTATATTTTTTAATCGATTTTATTCTTATGTATAAAATTTTTACTGCCCTTTGCTACTTTGGTTTTGTGGTTTATGCTGTACTTCCTATATGTGGTCATTGGTGGGTTGTGGCTTCTTGAGTCGATGACCTAATGGTTTTATTCTGCAATTAATTTTGTACTTTTGTCTCAACTAGTCTGAGCACTTCTTATTACATCCCTGTATAAATTTTGTCAAAATGGCTGATAGTTAGCAAGGTGAGACACACATAAGAAAGAAGGAAACAAAGGACCACTGATGAGGTCACAGAAGTGTGACGAAAGAACTCTGGCCGAAATAAGATTAAGATTAATGTAATATAAAGCTGAAGCAAATTAACACCAAATATACAGTGCGTGTGTTTTTATTGGCTAAACTGGCAATATGACCATCCCCAAGTACAACAACATCTGTTTCAACACACAATTTCACATCAAAAATCTTGCAAAACAAATATGTATATATATATATAGATATATATATATATATATATATATA
>NC_068992.1:37254241-37256200 GCF_001194135.2 Octopus bimaculoides | reverse complement strand
ATATATATATATATATACATATACAGTTTACATTAAAACAAATAAGAGATGTCCATAATAAGACATCTAACCCGCTAGATGGAGCAGTCAAACTCCAAACCACAAATAGAGATAATTTTGAATGGGAATGAAAAATAAAAACATTTACCATCTAATTCCTGTACCATGGTTTCAAGCTATTTTCAGCAAAATAAAATAATTTACTAGGCCAGCTATCATCAGCAGGAAAGCCTGAATTAATATATAAACATGAGGCAATACATAGAACATGCCTCGTGCTTATATGTTATAATTTTTCATATCTACCGCGCATATGCTATTTTCTTATCGGCAGCAAATATATACACTGTAAGTATTTATATGAATAATATATAGTCTATTGACTAGTTTTTGTTCTCGCTAGACCACTGGTAGCAAAAGGTATTTCTAAATTTTTTTTGCTACCCTGAAATTTATTAATAATGATATAATGACTTTTTGGCTTATTTCTGGAAGAAAATCGGCATTTTTTGTGTTTGCTGCCGATATGAAAACCACACATGTGCTGTAGATATGAAAAATTATAACATATGAGCACGAGGCATGTTCTATGTATTGCCTCGTGTTTATATGTTAATCTTGGCTTTCCTGCTGATGATAGCTGGCTTAGCAAATTATTTTATTTTGCTGAAAATAGCTTGAAACCATGGTACAGGATGGTAAATGTTTTTATTTTTCATTCCTTTCCAGAATTATCCCTATTTGTGGTTTGGCGTTTGACTGCTCCTTCTAGTGGGTTAGATGTCCTATTATGGACATCTCATGTGTTTAAATGTACACTGTGTGTATTTAAATGAATAATATATAGTTTATTGACTAGTTTTTCTTCTCGCTAGACCACTGGTAGCAAAAAGTATTTCTAAATATTTTTTTGCTACCCTGAAATTTATTAATAAATAAATAAATATATATATATACATACATAGAAATTATGGGGGTTTAGTTCACAAGAGATCTAAAGGGTTAGGTACACTAGGTAAATGCTGTAATGGATTGTTGGGGCTCCAAGGTTACGGCCGAGACAGTAGTTTTGAAGCCATTTCAGATTTCCAATGCAGCAGATATATAATTGTTAAACAGGACAGCAAACATTAAGGCAATACAAACATCTCAAGTCATATACAATATTATTATAGGAAGAAATTCAAAATCTTACAGCTGTTTCTGGGATATCCCCGAGTATGGGTTATTCTATCACCAGAGACATCATCATCATCATCATTGTTTAACGTCTGCTTTCCATGCTAGCATGGGTTGGACGATTTGACTGAGGACTGGTGAACCAGGTGGCTACACCAGGCTCCAATCTGATTTGGCAGAGTTTCTACAGCTGGATGCCCTTCCTAATGCCAACCACTCTGAGAGTGTAGTGGGTGCTTTTACGTGCCACCGGCATGAAGGCGAGTCAGGCGGTACTGGTAACGGCCACACTCAAAATGGTGTATTTTACGTGCCACCTGCACAGGAGCCAGTCCATCAACATTGGCAACGATCTCGCTCAAATGTCTTTTCACATGCCACCGGCACAAGTTCCAAGAAGGCGACGTTGGTAACGATCATGCTCAAATGGTGCTATTTATGTGCCACTGGCATGGAAGCCAGACAGCTGCTCTGGCAACGATCATTCTCGGACGGTGCTCTTAGTGCTCTACTGGTACAGGTGCCATTACGATTTTGCTTTCGCTTGCCCCAACAGGTCTTTGCAAGTTGAGTTTAGTGTCCAATGAAAGAGATGTTGGCATGGGTGCCAGTCGTCAAATTTAGTTCGATTTTGATTTCACTTGCCTCAACAAGTCTTCGCAAGCGGAATTTAGTGTCCAATGAAGGAATGTTACGCATAAGTGGGCTGGCTACATCCCTGGCAGAGGCCTTGGATTTTGGTCTCACTTGGCTTGCCAGGTCTTCTCATGCACAGCATAT
>NC_068992.1:37253131-37254039 GCF_001194135.2 Octopus bimaculoides | reverse complement strand
CACAACTGATGCTTCTTAGGTTCAACTTTTGTCTCAAGATACTTACACTCTGTCGGGTATGCACACTGACATTACTCATCCATCAGAGCATACTGGCTTCATTCCTTGCGAGCTTACACAAGTCCTCAGCAGTCACAGCCCATGTTTCACTGCCATGTAGCATGGCTGTTCGTACACATGCATCATACAGTCTGCCTTTTACTCTGAGTGAGAGGTCCTTTGTTGCCAGCAGAGGTAAGAGCTCTCTGAACTTTGCCCAGGCTATTCTTATTCTAGTAGCTACACTTTCAGCGCAACCTCCCCCACTACTAACTTGGTCACCCAGATAGCAGAAGCTATCAACTATGTCTAGTTTTTCTCCCTGGAATGTGACAGAAGTTGTTTTCTGCACATTTTCAGACAAATAGGGAAAATGAGAGTGGTATATATTAATTAGATTAAGAGGAAGGGAGTAAAAGAATAAGGAGATGGAAAGAAGGAAGAAAAAAGAAGCATAAAATTTCATGGTTAAATCCATATGGATATACGCAGGATTGAACCTTAGGACTTATGCTCATGGATCTATGAATTATTGCACCTCTGATTTCTGTAACTTCAGAAAGTTGAACTATGAACTTTTATGCTTTGTTTTTCTTCCTTCTTTCCATCTCCTTATTCTTTTACCCTTTCCTCTATGTCATCATCCTATTAATATATAACACTCTCATTTTCCCTATTTTCCCCCTATTTGTGTCTAATGACAGAATATCCCATACTCGGAGATATCACGGAAACAGGTGTAAGATTTTGAATTTCTTCCTATAATAATATTGTATGTGACTTGAGATGTTTGTTGCCATGCGTTAATGTTTGCTGTCCTGTTTAACAATGATATATATATATATGCATATATATATATATATATATAT
>NC_068992.1:37251309-37252204 GCF_001194135.2 Octopus bimaculoides | reverse complement strand
CTCTCTCTCTCTCTCTCTCTCCCTCTTTTACTCTTACTCTCTATATAATATATTGAGTGTGTAATTACTGCACTGGAAAGTTCACATCGAAAAAATTCCATTGGTGTAAAAATTTTAAAATTCCGTTTACTTTGTGTAATTTAAGGGAGATTTGGCTGTTGTTTCTAGCAACTTTTATATTTCTTTCCTTCTACCTGTACACACAATCATTGACTACAATATAACACATGTTCGTCAATGTTTGGTAAATATACCACAATTTTCACTAGGGTGTTAGGGTTAGGGTTTTAGGGTCAGGGTTAGGGTTTTAGGGTTACGGTTAGGGTTAGGGTTGGGTAATCGTGCGGGTGTTAATCTGAAAATTACAGAAATGTAAAAACTACCGATCCTGCCATCTGTTATAACTTTTGTTGTTCTGTTTAATATATACATAGATTATGCCTCCAAAGAAGAGGGTTTTTTGGGGAAAGCAACCGGTTTAAAATGACAGCAACAGACTGCAGCAATTCACCACATTCCAGAAACTACTTTGAACATAATGCAAAATGGTGCATCAACATCTTCTGCGTAATCTGATAGAATTCTGGCAAAACTGTGTAGCAACAGATCGCCAGCAATTGCTTCATCAGAAATTTCCATCCTACCTCCTGCTAAAAGGGATTACACTGCTATGTATAATCAGGGCAGCGCAAAAAGTTGTTTTGCACAAGCATTTGTATAGCCAATTAGACGGATGAAATTTAGGTACGCTTAATAATGTTACGCAAAACAGCCTTCAGACTTTCCCTATTAATTTCATCATCTTTTGAATTATGAACATATTTACATCATAAGGGTTTTTTCGTTGTAAGGCTTTCTTTTTTAGTTGATTTTCACCTAGCAAGACTTATCGTAG
>NC_068992.1:37246717-37247544 GCF_001194135.2 Octopus bimaculoides | reverse complement strand
GAAAGCCAGGTACAGAGGTTTATCCTTGGCTAGGTATTTCTCCTGCAGCTGTCTTACTAGAAATATGGCATCAGTGGTGCTTTTACCTGGCATGAACCCAAACTGCATCTCATCTAAATTGATTCGCTCCCTAATTAGTTGGGCTATGACCCTCTCCGTAACTTTCATAACCTGATCTAACAGCTTGATGCCTCTGTAATTATTTGTATCTAAAGCGTCACCTTTACCTTTGTAGCAGTTGACTATGGTGCTGCTACACCAGTCATTGGGTATGACTCCTTCATGTATCACCTGGTTCGTAATACGGGTGACTAGGCTGTAGCCAACACTGCCACATATTTTGAACATCTATGCAGTGATTCCTGATGGGCTGGGGGCTTCATACTCTTAATTGCTTTATCTACCCTGGTACTGTCAACTCGGATAGCTGGTCCCTCTGTTGGGTCGACATACGGCAGGCTCTTTTTCTCCCATTCATTCTCTTTATTAAGCGATCTATTGTAGTGGCATCTCCAGACCTCTTTCTTTGCAGCCTCATTTAGTGCAAGCGTACCATCATCCATGCGAACACATTTCTCTCCTACGACATCACTATTCTCCCTCCTACACTGTCTTGCAACACGAAATGCCTCGAGTCTTTGGTCCTTACGGCGCAGAACATTGATAAATCTTTTCTTATCTGCTTCCCCTCTGGCTAAATAAACCTGTCGCCTAGCTTCCCTTCTGGCAGATTGGTACAGTTCCCAGCTACCACCATTCTTCCAGTCCTTCCAAGCCTGTTTCTTTTGTCTAATAGCCCTGTCTACCTCCTTGTTCTACCACCACGT
>NC_068992.1:37244745-37246707 GCF_001194135.2 Octopus bimaculoides | reverse complement strand
GGTCCCTCTGTTGGGTCGACATACGGCAGGCTCTTTTTCTCCCATTCATTCTCTTTATTAAGCGATCTATTGTAGTGGCATCTCCAGACCTCTTTCTTTGCAGCCTCATTTAGTGCAAGCGTACCATCATCCATGCGAACACATTTCTCTCCTACGACATCACTATTCTCCCTCCTACACTGTCTTGCAACACGAAATGCCTCGAGTCTTTGGTCCTTACGGCGCAGAACATTGATAAATCTTTTCTTATCTGCTTCCCCTCTGGCTAAATAAACCTGTCGCCTAGCTTCCCTTCTGGCAGATTGGTACAGTTCCCAGCTACCACCATTCTTCCAGTCCTTCCAAGCCTGTTTCTTTTGTCTAATAGCCCTGTCTACCTCCTTGTTCTACCACCACGTTACTCTGGTTCGAGAGGGGACTTTACCCCAGCCACAGATCTGGTCGGTGGCTCTCAGCAGGTTGTTCCGCAGAAATCTCCAATTGTCTTCCACGTTGTATGATGTTATATCCCCTTCTATTTCGTCAAATGCTTTAAGTAACTTGTCTCTAAGTCTCTGTCCTTTTGCAGGGTCTTTAATCTTCCACACCCTTCTCCTCCAAGCCGGTCTACTTCAGGGCACCCATTTTGCCTTGATCCCAAAGTCGCTAACTACTAATCTATGTTGTGGGGTACATTCTTTGCCAGGGAAGGTTTTGGCATTTATAAGCCTCCCTCTTTCTCTATTTCTGGCGAGGATGTAGTCGATTTGGCTAGATGAAAATAAAAATAAAAATAATAAAGTAAAAATAAAAATAAAAATAGATGAAAAATGAAAATATAAAAATATAAGGCACATAAAAAGCCTACAAACAGTATATAAAACCATATAAATAGTTTTAAACACTCCAATACAGATGCCTGTGCCTGCATACATAACCATACGTAGATATCTATGGATACAAAAGCATAGATAGATGAGTACATATGTGTGCCCAGATGCACATACACAGATGGCTGTACATGCACACCAAAATAGTCAATAGTCACTGTCACCACATCTAAGGGGGACATACACATATATATCTATCCCCTCACACGTACATACATACATACATATATGTATACACAAATATTCCCATACATCCAAGATCCCTGGTATGAATGTCATTCATTGCGTTTTGAAAGCTGTTTATATGTTAAAATTTGTTGGGTGCAAGCGTGTCAGTTCTGTATGTGGTGGATGGGTCTATGTGGAAATTATTTCTAGAGGAGTTATTGATACTCTAATAGTAATAATAATAATAATAATGATGATGATGATAATAACAGCAACAGCAACAATAACAACAACAATAACAATAATAATATGCCAACTTTTTGAACTTTATGATGAGGTACTCCATTATTCTTCCTGTGGAGAAGATCAGGTCATTCCAGTAGTGGGTATTAGAGATTCTGCTGCTATTTAGGGAGGGGTAATTTCTACAGTTAATTCCTCTCATCTAATTGGACAACTATTGTTTAAAACTATCTAGGCTTAGCTACGGTTGGATAGACACCAACCGTTCAAGAGGGTTAGGGCGCGCATGCATACGTACACATACACACACACACACACACACACGCGCGCATGCTATATATATTTATATCTATATATACATGTGTACATATATGTATATATATACACATATACATACACACGCACACATCCCTTCATTTCACTATATACTTATATAGATGGAGTGTATATACCAATACAAGGATTAGATGAGTTATTGAATAGATTATTAAGAAGCCTATATGCGGATAGAAATAAATAAATAAAAATAAATAAGTAACTATCCTTATGTATATATACACGCTTACATGACCACACTAGAATAAGAGGTAAAGTAACAAGACAAAGCCATAATGTATTAAAACTATAAGACTACTCATAATTCACTTTATGGTATGTTGGCGTTAAATTGGATTAAGCCTAA
>NC_068992.1:37243898-37244691 GCF_001194135.2 Octopus bimaculoides | reverse complement strand
AGAAGGATTCTATTTTTAGTAGATTCACTCAACTAATAAGCCATTATGGTAGTTATTTATAAACTTAGTGATTCATGTGTAATTGTATTTCATTATTTCTACTGTTAGGTTAATACATGGGGCGTCAATTACTATAGAGATCATAGTGAATGGGGGTGACCCTAAGATTTGAGTATCCTACCTAACTAACCATTAACTTACATAATTAATTATCACTGTTATTGCTGCCACCACCATCACCATCACCATACCGTATCCTACATAACTAACTAGTTAATTAATACATTGGTTCAAATGAGTAGATAAGTAAACAATAATTGACTAAACAAACAATCGATGAATAAAACCGTCCAAACCATGGCAGAATATCGTTGAGTACCAGAGACCCTAGTACGTAGAAGACAGTTACTCCCACATCCTCATATATACACACTCAAAATGTACATACACACACGCATATATACAGGTGCATAAACATCTACAAGCACACGATATTCCCATGAATGATTGTAAGTACATGGGTATGCACATACCCACACACAGACATACATACACATATATACATGCATATATATATATACACCAATAGACACACCCATTCACACACATATATATATATATACATACCTATACATACACCCACATGTATATGCATATATACACATGCATATACACACCCACATATACTCATATATACATATGTATTTACCCTCACATACATGTGCATACAGACACATACATATACATACATATTTATATATATATATATATATATATATATATATATATATAT
>NC_068992.1:37239587-37242827 GCF_001194135.2 Octopus bimaculoides | reverse complement strand
TTACGTTCCTTCAGATTGTTAATAAGCAGAATTTTGGCCCTAATTAGGAAAAAAATTTCATTTATGCATAATAAGCATTTTTTATTTTTATTATTGTATGCAGGTGCAGATGTTAATATTTCCCAGTCTAGGTTAAAGTTAATACCCTTATCTTTGAGTTCCCATATATAGCTGCTTAATCCGGTAGAATTTCTTCTGTTCCTGTTCCTAAACGTATAATTGTGATAATTAAGTCTTTGTTTCATACTATTTTTAGTCGCACCCACGTATACCCTATTATCATATTTTGTATTTACTACACATTGGTATACTACCTCCTTTCTCATGCAGCTATTTCCAAGCACGCAATTTTCACTTATTCTACAATTACAAATCTTACTTTGGTGCACATAGTTAATGTGGTTGGTGTTAAAATTTGCCATGCTATTGCTATTTATTCGGTTTTTGTTGATCCCTAAGACGCTGTTATTCCTAATATTATTGTTGTTAGCAATGTTAGTATTCCTACCATTATTATTACTCTTAATACTTCTATTGCCACTTGTACTATTATTATTATTACTATTGTTTCCATTGTTTATATTAATGTTATTGTTTCCAGTATTAGTATTAGTATCATCATTGCTATTGCCATAATTATCATTATTATAGCTAATATTGTTGCTATATATGTTTGTGCTGTTTATGTTATTGTTAATTGAGGAGATTATGGTAGCCAGGTTGTGCATTAGGCTATATCCTATTCTTACTGTCCTTTTATTGATTAACTCCCAATATTTATTCTTTCCTCTTACAAAGTGTTTATTGATTATACTGAAGATAGTTTTTACTATGTCATTTTTGATCTGCATGGTGAAGGGGATTATTAGCCACAGAGTGTCTACCCCATTATTGTCCTTATAAAGGTTGCCTAAATTATGTGTGGATCTTCCGGTATTATACTTGCTAATATTGTATTTAATATTATTCTTCATGTTACCATTTTTGTTGCTGTCATTCCTATCATAACTATTGTTTTTAAAGTTATTATTTCGTCCACTATTATTATCAGTATCATCCTTATTATCTCCATTACCAACAACTCTATTAGCAATGCTCTTATTCCTATTGCCTTTGTTACTATTATTTTGCACTGATTGTCTTATCCCATTTTTAATATTTTTCCTATTACTATTACTAATGTCATTATTACCCCTACTGTTGTCGCAACAATTATTTTTGTTTTTATTTCTGTTTTTGGCAGTGCTACATTTGGCAAAATCATTTCTTTGTGGGTAGTTGTTTCATCCCGACTATTCTGGTTATTATTGTTATTGGGGATGGTTACTAGAACTATTTATATACCTTATATTAGAATTTTCCTTTATATACGGCTCATGTAGTCCAGTATTTAGATTGCAATTTACATCTAAATAATTTATAGAATAGTTTTCATCTTCAATAGATATGGATAGGCCAAACCTATTAAAGAATTTGTGTAGGTGTTTTTTAAGTAATTAAAGACGCCTATTCGAAATGTTTTCAACCAAAAATAGTGCGTCGACTCTATATAGACCGCCAGTTAATTCAGGGAATTCCCTACCTATATTGTCTAATATATAAAGACCTACCAGGTCAGTCATTTCCGCCGAGTCCGGTGATCCCATCATAATATCAAAGAGGTTGTGTGTGTCCTTTCGTTATCAAATTCTATAACAGTCTTCCGGGCAGTGAGTATTACTTTTCTTTCCCTCATACTAAGGTTAGTGTGTCTTTTTGCAAAAATGAGAGTGCTATTGAGGACTACTGGGTTTGTAGATGCATAGTTTTGAATATCAATTTGGATTAGTCTAAGGTTACGTCTATTTCTTATCTGTATTTTGGAGAACCAATTCAATGCTCCTTGTGTGTTATTCCAGAAGTTAAGTTTGACCCTATTGCTAATTGTTGGTAGGTACTTATCCAGTATTACTTTACTAAGTTTTCCGAAGTCCGATTTGTTGGGACAAATTAGTCTAACCTGTGTTTTGTTGGGGAAATTCTCTTTGTGATCCTTAATAGTTATATAGGAGTAAATGGTTCAGTTTTATCACCTAGATTAAAATCCAGCATAATATTCCTGGCTTCCAAGTTTAACTTTCTTAGGTACAACCTTATATTTTTTCATTATTTCCCTATATATTAGTTCATGGTATGTGTCTGTTTCAATATTATATAAGTTCCCTGTTTTGTCTGAATGGGTTAGAATACCATTTTTGGTATCTAGAGTTGTTATCAGTTCTTTCAACTTTCTTTGGTAAAGATTATGCCTGAGGGGGTGGTTCTTAAACTGGATGTTTTTCACTATATTCCATAGTTCCTGTTCAAAATCATCCAAGTGCTTGTTGGCTGGTGGCGCTTTTCTGGATTTAAATATATGTTTAGTAAGTTCCTGCATTTCATTGTCATTATTTCTGGTGAAGTGGTGATCGTTAAGAGTTTCTGGGTCCAACTGGGAAGTTTTCCTATCCTGATGATGTATCCTCCAGCGTATTCTATGAATGAATTCATTTATTCTTAAGATTAGTTCTTTAATATATGTGCCCTTAGGTGGGATAGGTATGTCTTTAAATGATGAGTCCATCCATATCAGATCCATTTTACCAACAGTATTCATTTTGAAGGTCTATTATATTATATTATATTCAAATGTATAAACACTTTCATAAGCAATGTTGCACACAATGCAAAGATCTGCTATATACAGAGAAGGAGTAATAATAATAATGATAATAATAAATCGTCCTCAACAAATTATAATGCAAGAGAGTTAGGGGTTGAGGCTTCAAACCACTAAGAGATAGTATCTATCCAATATACTGCTGGGAGGGTACCCAATTATTGTTACACTAGTGTTATACCAAGTGCAATAAGTGGGTGCAGGTAAAAGGGGGTTATTTTACCCTAAATTTATATAGCAATAAGAAAATGGAGGAGAATATGCGGTATCCATCGACTTGCAGACAGTGTGTTCCATTGATTGATTTGTTTATTTTATAACTAAAATGACAAAAACCACAATATACAGATGCTCATGACATACCATGTCATATTAACAATTAAGGTTAGAAATATAAAGTACATTTAGCAATTGGAGAACATACAAAAACTTACAGCTGTTTCGGCCCTGCGTTGGCATGCCCCATTCTATCTCTATAGCTCCTGTGCGCCGGAGTAATTAGCAGATGAAAATGATGTAATGGGGGTACATGCATGATTCCC
>NC_068992.1:37225791-37237669 GCF_001194135.2 Octopus bimaculoides | reverse complement strand
TGTCTGTGGAGTGCTCAGCCACTTGCATGCATGTTAATTTCACGCGCAGGCTGTTCCGTTGATCGGACCAACTGGAACGACGGAGTGCCAGCAACAACATATATATATATATATATATATATATATGTGTGTGTGTGTGTGTGTGTGTGTGCGCATATATATATGTATATAAACATACACATGTCTATACTGTAGAAAACTTATAAATAAATAAATTTTTGGATGTGAATAAATTCTCCACTCTTCTCTTCATTATCAATGTTATCAAATACTCTACAGAATATTTGCAGTTCTGAATAGAGACACAGAATTACCCAACAACTGAAGTTACCTGTGCCAGTATCTTTTTCTAAGCTTGAGTACTATATAATGGATCATGGTGGTTAGCTGGCATCTAAACCAATTAGAGAGATAATACGGCATGCACCATGATAACTTATTCCTTCGATACTCTATTCAAAGTAGCCCTCATTCTTTAATGAACAAATAAGGTGGAATACCAAAGAATGGAGAGAATTAATATCAATGCATCCCTTAAAGCTATTCACCAAAGAAAGAATATATTAAACACCTCATCTACATAAACAACTCTTTCATACACAGATTGAAATGGCGGGTGCACTTCCATGACAAAAAAGAGGCAAATCCTAACAACAATGCAACAGATAACATGCAGCAAATTTCTAAAACGAGAAAATACCCACCATCAAACCAACACTAGCCACCTTCGAAGATGAACTGTGAAATATAGTAATGAACATTGAATTCCATAAATTCCCCCTTAGAAGAAATAAATATATTCAGAAACTACACTCCCTAAGAAGCTTAAGAAGGAACAAGGAATTTTAATGCATATGGATAAAATGGGTGACTTGTACCATTTAAACCAATACCGACACACTACTCAAAAAAGAAGTTACTAAAAGTTATAAAGTCACGAATCCTAGCAACCTTACACAACTTAACCTGCAAGCTAAAGGTATTATGGAAAAATATAATTTAGAAGATAAAACTGAATGTTATGAACCTAAAACCCCTAGAATTAATCATAAGGACCACAAAACCAACTTTTGCTCTATCTCTACTGTTAAACACATTTGCTCCTCTAAGTTGGACCTTGGTAGGATAAGTAAGCATATCATAGATAGTTACATACCTACACTTAGTAATGCCATTAAGCTTAAACTATGGTCTAGTTCATATGAGGTAACTGACTGGTTCACTAATCTCTCAGATAAAAATAAAGCAAGATTCATGCAAATAGACATAACCTCTTAAATAGCCTCTTAAATAAGACACTCATGTTTGCTATGAAAAGCTCAAGTAGCTAGGAAACCAATTATCAAATTTGAGGGAAAGTACTGGGTGCAAAAGGATAGACCTGAAATGTTCGATATAACTATGGGACTGACAGACTCTGCACAAGTAATGAACTTGGTAGGGATATACATTTTATTTTGCCTGTATAAGGAACTCCCTGAAATAGGAGTAGGTCTATACAAGGATGATGCACTTTTCACCCTGTTTAACCCTGCCAACCAGGACATAGAAAAATATAGGAAAAATTAAAAATTTTTAAAAAAACATAGGACTTTCACTATCAATAAAAGAGGAGCATAGTTCAATAAATTTTCTTGACATTAGTTTAGATCTAAGCACAAACATATACAGGCCATATCACAAGCCTAATACAAACCTTAGATACATTCATGAAAATAACAATCACCCAAAATGCATAACCTGTTCTATAGTTGAAAGCACATTACTAACCTCTCAGCAAATGAGGAAGTATTTAAACTAAATCAGGACTTCTATAATTTAGCATTAGAGAATGGTTGGATATAGAGAAAAATTAAAATTCTATAACAATAGTAATAATAGAAATAATAAATGTAGTGGGATGGACCATCCTAGCAATAACCAAAACAGAATACATAATATGAAGAACACCACTAACCACCAAGTATGGGCAGAAGGGAGAGTTAAAGATAGAAAGTCTGTACAATTAGAATACAATAAGAATACCTAAAACCAAAAAGCAAAGTAGAAATTTACATGAATTTGTGCCAAATAGAGTGCTAAGTGATTTAGGTAACAATGGACTTACCAAGAGGTCCCATTCAGATAGGGAAGGCAACCAATATGTAAGCTCTGCCAATAGTACTACACAAATAACTAACAAATAGGAATGGCTGTGTGGTAAGTAGTTTGCTTATGAACTACATGGTCCCGGGTTCAGTCCCACTGTGTGGCACCTTGGGCAAGTGTCTTCTACTATAGCCTCGGGCTGACCAAAGCCTTGTGAGTGGATTTGGTAGATGGAAACTGAAACAAGCCTGTCATATATATGTATAAAACAATGTTGAAATAAAAACCAGTTAAATAGGTTACTCACTTTCATGAAAAGCTTAGGTAGGAATAGAAATACATACCATAATAACATAGATCCCTCTAGTAATATCGAGTAGTATATAATTCCCTTCAGAAAACAAATAATTTCCAATATACCTAAAGTGTTCTATTTGGCATTGACTAAACATTTTCTGAAAGACAGTAAATACTATAGCATATTTAATAAACGTAGCCTTTTCTAATAGCAGAAATCAGGTACAAATTATAGTAGATTAATCAGTTTCCATATAAACAATAATAACCTAATAATAATTATAAATCAATAAATAGCAACAATGTCAACATGAACAACCAAACAATAAGTAACCCAACTAGGTATCAGGATAGGAACTATGGTTTGACAACCAATCAAAGGAAAGCTACCTGAACAAACTCCTGCATTAGCCTGGAAGGGAAGGTGTGAATCCTAGACAACGCAGTACTCAGAATGTTATCTAAGTGGGAAAGAGTAATACTTCAGAAGATACATAGGAGAATTTAGAAATTACCTCCTGTGAAACTGAAGTCGAAACTATTAATGGAAGCAGTAGAACTATCGAATGCAATTTCACAAGGAACAGGATTTGCCTGCTTAACTCTAATTGTAGGTATGAAACTATTGTATACATATGTAAGGTTACCTCAAAGAATAGGGAGTACTTCTATATTGGAGCTAGATCATGTTATATCAAACAAAGAGTTGCTAATCATTTAAATTTGTTTAGATATAGGGACAAAATGAATACTGTTAGCCTTAGTAAACTAATTTAGGCACTAAAAGATAGTAACAAAGTATATTCCATTGACTGGGAAATAATTAGTAAGGTAAAACCTTATAGAATAGGTGATAATAGATGCAACTTTTGTGTAGAAGAAAGGTACCGTATTTTCACTTCTAAGTTTACTCTTATAAACACAAGACATGAACAGGTTCTAAGATGTCCACACTTGAAAAAATATACATTTAAACAATTTAAATAAACACAACTCACCATTTATAGTAATTATGCTAGTTACAATAATGATTATAGTAATAAATGATATTTATACTAATATTACTACTACTACTAATAATAACAATAATATTGAGAGTATAAACCCAAAATAAGTAAATAATGTACTCCATACAGTAATATGTAAACAAAACTGCTAGGATTAACTGAAATCTGAATAAATATTTTTTTATAGCCATGCTTCAACTGTAATACCAGCAGAGGTTTTAGTTATTTTGGGTTTATACCCTCAATATTATTGTTATTATTATTATTATTAGTAATATTAGTATAAATATAAGACCAGTATTCCATCAAATATAAATAGTAACACTATTACCTTCAACTGAATACCAATGCAGGATGCTTGTTTGAATCAGTTCATTTTGAAAACATTGTGAATGATGGACTCTTGATGAAATTGCCATGACTAAAATGTATAATTGCATACAAAACAATGTGCAGTCACTGCAGTCAAAATATATGTGGGTCAGGTGTATATGCTGTAGAAAACTTTTAAATAAAGAAAATTTGGATGTGAATAAAACTCTGCTCTCTTCTTCATTATCAATGTTATTAATATATATATATCAAGCTGTTAGATCAGGTAATGAAAGTCATGGAGAGGGTCATAGCTCAACTAATTAGGGAGCGAATCAGTTTAGATGAGATGAAATTTGGGTTCGTGCCAGGGAAAAGCACCACTGATGCTATATTTCTGGTAAGACAGCTGCAGGAGAAATACCTAGCCAAGGATAACCTCTGTACCTGGCTTTTGTTGACATGGAGAAAGCCTTTGACAGGGTCCACCGATCCAGCATCTGGTGGTCAATGAGGAAACTTGGGATAGAAGAATGGTTAGTGAGAGCTGTGCAAGCCATGTACAGAGATGCTGTCAGTAAGGTGAGGGTTGGCAATGAGTACAGTGATGAATTCCGGGTAGAGGTAGGGGTCCACCAAGGTTCCGTAAATGGACCAGGGTTCTGTTCTCTAATGAGAAAAAATGGAAATTAGATGTCTCCGATGGGGACATTTATTACTGGGAAGATAGATGTATACAAGATTCTACTTATTTCAAGTGACAAAACAGCAGAAGAGTTCTTATGGTGTGGGGAACAATGAGAAGACACTGGGAAGATGCCACTTGTCATCATTGATGGCTGTCTCAATGCTGCATGATACATTGATATGTTGGATGGGGCTCACATTGATGAAGAAGGAAAAAGGCTCCATGGTGAGAATTTCATAATTTCAACAGGACACTGCTCCTATTCATAAAGCAAAGGTAACTTTGGATTTCCTCCATGCAATTGAGGTTGAAGTCATTCCATGGCCAGCAAGAAATCCTGACCTTTATTCTGTAGTCCATGGGTCGGCGAACAGGGGTAAATTACCCTAAGTGGGGTAAAAATGAAATTCTTGGGAGTAATGAGAACTCATTAGACATAAGTAAAATTATACAAAAAAATGTGCTCTATGTTACAATAGAAATTTTTCTTCTGGCATGAGGAGGCAGTCAAAAAGTTTCTGCCTTTTGCAACAACCTGCCTTTGAAAACAAAGAATTTCCACTCTAATGAACATAAAAACAAAACAGAGTAATCAACTGGACCCTGAAGACTGTATCCTAATTGCTCTGGCATCAAAATGCCCTGGTTTTGATGTAACTGTAACAAAAATGAAACAACATCATTTCTCCAAAACCTGAAGTGTATAAGATTCAAGAAAAATCCTTTTGTTTCACAATGAGGATATTAATTTATTTTATTGAATTTGTTTTATACTTTTTATATTTATAATTGTATTTTCCATATAAATAGATTCAATAAACCTTTTGAATTCAAAGAATCAATGATCTTCCTTTCAAAAGTAATGTCAACATAAATAAATATATTTTGGAGTAATTGGTTAAAAAAGTTCCCTGACCCATGCTACAGAGAATGCCTGAGGATATCTCACAAATGTTGTCTACAGTGAAGACAAGCAATATTCACCTGCTGATGAACTTGAAATGGCAATAAAGAAGACCTCAGAAGAGCTTCCATTCGATCTGCAGCAGAAGTTGATTGGGAGCATGAAATCGCATGTTTTTGAAGTGATTTAGAAAGGCGGTGGTCAAAAACACTATTGTCGATGTATTGCATGAGAATATCATTGAAATATAACATAATTTCCCTGTTTTGCATTATTTTTTACATTATTCAACCTGGTGTTATAGTTTTGAGCAGGGGGTTTCTGGCTCTGTATGTTTTTTTTAATTATCTAATTTATTTTTGAATTTCAATGAATCTGAATATTGCAATGCCTTCTTCTATTCCATTTCTTACTTAGAGGTGAGTTTTATGAATTTGGGCAGTATAGTTCACCAGTAAAAACAGACAGTGCTCTGGCTTCATAGTTTTGAAAAGCAGTTTAGTCGTACATATAGTTCAAAAGAAAATTGGAAATTGTGATATTATTGCATTTACTAAAGCAGCATAATTGAAGTAAATGCGTATCAATTGAGAATCAAAAGCTGATGTCTTGTTTTAAGTGTTTGCCACAAATTAAATTAAAATATTTATTTCAAACTTTGGCATAAGTCAGCATTTTCCGGGGAAGGAGTAAATCAATTACAACCCCAGTATTTAACTGGTACTTATTTTAAATAACCCCAAAAAGGTGAAAGGTGAAGTCAACCTCAGTGGAATTTGAACTCAGAATGTAAAGACAGATTAAATATCACTAAGTGTCTTTCTCAACACAGTTCACCACCTTATTAATATGAAATATTAAATGACTAGAATTCTGTTGAAGATGTGAAATAATTGTTTAAAGAAAAAACATCTAATGGTTGTTAAAGAAATTAGTTTTGTTGAAACTGTAAAATTACCTTTACATTCTGACACTTGAATTGCTACAGAAAATTTTATAGTAGATTTTTTACTTTTTAAGTTTTTAGTTTTTGTCAAGTATGACAGAGACGTTAGGTCATGAATACAATAAATCCAATAGTAAACTATGGATAGCTCCATTCATTTCCATGTGACATCACTATCTTTCTCAGTCAATTCTATATAATTTTCAGTCGAGAAGCTTTTCTTATATTATGCGTGTAATATACTGTAGTACAATAATCTTGATAATTAAATAGAATCTCTGTTTTTTTTCTTTCTCTTCCTTCCTAACTGTTTACAGGGTCGTAAATACTGTGGTCCACATGGTAAAATATATGCAGCCATTACTATACAAAGCAACTGGCGAAGAATGAAAGACAGAAAAAAATTCCTTGAGTACCAGCGGAAAAAGTGGGCTTCTAGCATTGTTGTTGTTGCATGGACAGTACATTTGAGAGTTCAGCGATACAAGGCTCTTTTAAGACAGACAAGAGCAGACAATATAGAAGTATATAAACTCAAGATTAAGGTAATAAAGTTCAACATTGACTTTGTTGTACATTCAAGATGCTCTTCTTTTTTGAGTCTGAAGGACATTTGTCACACATTTTAGAACTATTTTAAATATATTATCAGTAATAATCATGGGCCTATTAGAATTTGTAGATTATTTGAAAAGTTGAAAGCCATCCCCGTTGTCATTATCCTCATCATGATGAACATATTTATATCATCAAAGCCACCATCATTATTACCACCATCATCCAGTTTCTTCACCCCTCTATCTCTAGTTATATGTGGAAATCAAAGTCACATGATTACACAAGTTGTCTCTTCAGTGAAACAGATTGATGTCTTGCTTTCTTCTTCATTGCATATACTCTTTACTCTTTACTCTTTTTCTTGTTTCAGTCATTTGACTGCAGCCATGCTGGAGCACCGCCTTTAGTCGAGCAAATCGACCCCAGGACTTATTCTTTGTAAGCCTAGTACTTATTTTATTGGTCTCTTTTGCCAAACCACTAATTTACGGGGACATAAATACACCAGCATCGGTTGTCAAGCGATGTTGGGGGACAAACACAGACACACAAACATACACGCACACACACACACACACACACACACACACACACACACACACACACACACACACACACACACACACACATATATACACATATTCAATGCGGGGCTTCTTTCAGTTTCCGTCTACCAAATCCACTCACAAGGCTTTGGTCTGCCCGAGGCTATAGTAGAAGACACTCACCCAAGGTGCCACGCAGTGGGACTGAACCTGGAACCATGTGGTTTGTAAGCAAGCTACTTACCACACAGCCACTCCTATGCCTAGCCTTTCTCATATATTAAGTAATTATTATCTTGTAATACACTATATTTACCAAATGTATGTAATACATACATGAATACTTCAGTTATGTAAGACTGCTGTCTCTCATTAATTCTCTGAAGACAGACTCTGTCTGAAATGTTGGATTTTCCACATGCCACAGCAAGTCATTGTACTCTTTTTATCAATTTCACTAAATGATGCAAGTCTTGCTGATGCAGACCAATACCTGTCTGTGGAGTCTGTTTGAGGATATATATATACATATTTACATACACACACATTCATACATGTATTCATATTTAGTTAAATGAAGTAAGATTATTGACTGATATGTGATATGAATATTGCATATGTTTGTTCTATGTGTAAAACTAGAGTGACAAAAGAATACTTCAGCATAGATTGCAAGTTATGGAAGCTAGAGCTATCTGTATTCAATAAAACTATCCTACTATGCTTTTACAGTCCTATTTGGCATTTCAAATTGAGCACTCAAAGAAATTTGCAGCTTGGACATTAGGACTAGGAAAATACTAACATTGACTGGTAACTTCCACACCAAACATTGACAAGGTCTATATTAAATGGTGGGATGGGGGTAGAGGCTTAAAATTAGTCCAAAGTATATTTGAGTGCTACATCTTGCTACTCAGACAACTACTGAAAGTAAAGAGAGAAATGAATACATCTTGTGTGTTTAATAACATCATGAGTACACTGAGTTTACAATTACTCCATGTGATGAGTCACACAAAAGATGAATGGTCATCAATTATAGCCAGACAATCAATCTATAAACACAACTTGATGCTTACCCTGTGCCACGCATCGATGAACTGGTTGAGAAAATATCTTGTTATGAGATATTCACTATTTTTGATCTTAAGAGTGCTTGTCATCAGATTCCTATATGCAAAGATAATAAAAAAATCATGGCATTTGAAGGATGTATACTGTCTGGAGACATAAATGATATAGCTTGTTTTCAACATATCATTGAAAATCTTATCAAACAAACAAAACACAAGGATACCTTCACCTGCGTTGACAATGTCACAATATGCAAGTGCAACAGAAGAGAACATGATGAGAACTGTGAAAGATTCCTACAAGTCATAAAGACACATGGGTTCCCCTTCAATGATAAGAAATAGTCGTTGCTGCCTGGACTATCAAGCTTCTTAGTTATGAAAAGTCCAAAGGGGTAATCAGACTGGATCCAGAATGATTCTGCTGCTTATGTGAGCAACCATCTCTTCAAAATGCCAAAGCACAAAAGAGGATCATTGGGATGTTTGCTTATTATTTTCACTGGATCTCCCATTTCTCAGACAAAATTGCACTCTTGGTACACAATAAAACTTTTTCCCTCCCTGATGTTGTTGAACAGTCATTGGAAAACCCCAAGTCAAAGTTCAAAGGCACTGTTTTGGTCACCATTGATCATCAAGTGCCCTTGGTTGTGGAGACAGATGCTTAAGATATTGCTATTGCCACCATCTTAAACCAGAATGGACAACCTTACTTGTAGTGAACAGAACCTTTCTTTGGTTGAAAAAGAAACCTACACCATCATTGAAGCTCTTAGTAAATGGAAGCACTACCTTATCAATGTTGATTTTCAGTTAGTGACCAATCAATGGCTTTCATATGCAACAATGAGCACAAAGGTAAAGTCAAAAATGACAAGATGCTACAGTGGAGGATTGAGCTATCTTGTTTCAAATATAACGCTGTTTTCCAACCAGGTAAGGAGAACAAAGCTGCAGACTCTTCTACCCTCTTTGGACCTTATACAGCTCCACAATTCCTTGTACTATCCATGTGTGACATGATTGCTCCATTTCATGTGGTCAATAGTTGACTGTGGACCGGGTCGGTTGGCCACATGGAGGGAGATGAAGACGGGGACTGCAGAGGAAATCGCGAGAGTATTAAATGAGATATTCCTGGAACGAGGCCTCATGGATGAGCTACTTCTGGATAATGGCCCTGCATTTCGCTCGAAGGTGCTGAAAGAAATGCTTGATGGGTGGCAAGTCAGCTGCTTCTTCAGGGCGGCATACCAGCCAAGTGAAAATGGAGTGGTGGAAAGGCATCATCGTACCATCAAGACCTTGGCAGAGAGGGGCCACATGTCACCAATTGAGCCCGTATTTTGGTACAATATGTCACCCAGGTCAAGACAAGCTGAGGAGACGGTGCCACACAAGGCAATATTCAGGTATGAGTGGAGGCATCTGTGTACTGCATCAATGTGACCCGGGGGAGAGGAAGAGCATGCCATCGTGCAGGTCAGGGAAGAAGTTTGGGTAAAACCCCCAAATGCACGGTGTACATCATGATGGGGAAAGGGAACAATAACCTCCATCAATTCGAAGAACAACATCTCTGTCGATGGTATGCCATGCCATGTTTTGGATGTGCGGAAGATTGTCAATGCCTCAGAGGATGAAACCAGCAGCAGTGGGCAAAAAGATGAAGACAGCAACAGTAGGCAAGAAGATCAAGAAAGCAGAAGTAGGCAAGATGATGAAGCCAGCAGCAGCATGCCAGGAACTCAAGCCAGTCCTGGGGTCGCACAATGACCACAGAGGGAGCAGCACCCTCCTCCCTGGTTGGCTGATTATGAAACCAGTTAAGGTGTAAGTTTGGGAGCGAGGAGTGAGTAGGAAAGCCTGTTGAGTGATCTGTAGATCAGTGGGGCATATGGTGTTTGTGGTGTTATGGACTGTGATGAGCTATGTGGTGTTGGTGGAGAGGATTGCAGATGAGGAAGTGAAGACTGCAGGGACCGGCGGAAGAGCCACAAGGGCATGCATGGGCACAAAGCACGTGCAGGCAGTTCGATGAGAGATGACACGTGTGAAAGGTTATGTTTTTATCTGGTCAGTGATCGCCCATCCCGCCATGGTCAACAGGTAAGGTCTCTGTATTTCTTTCTCCCTTTTGCTTATTTTTCTGTTGTCTTTTTCCTCCATCATGCTACAAAAATATACACAGGTAATAGATTTTATGCGTATATTAAAGGCTTACATATGTTTCTGGATAAATATTGAAGGTGTCTAGTTCCATAGTTCAATTATATTGATAAATCAATCCTTAACTGTTCTACTGAAAAAAACAGAGAACAGTCTCACACCTTTATCTTTCTCAGAGCCACAATAAACTGACTGCCAAAAGAAAGGAATTTGATCAAAATGGTATTATTTGAAAACTAAGTCATTTTAAGCAAATAGCTGACCAGTGCCACAAAGGCAACAGGGAAGGGGAGCTGTAAAAGTAATAGGAATCACAGAATTGTAAATTTGACCATGAAATGAATTGAAATCTGATATCTTCCTATATTGCTTGGGTTGTTGCAGGCAACTGGGAATACTGTATTAAAAATTACTACTACATTTTGAAATGTTAGTGGAGGGAAGGAGTTATATGTTGTGACAAAAACATGGACAAATTGAAGACTTGCTAAAGAAAGAACAATTCATTATTGACTCTATATTAAGATAATCAGTTTCCTGTTAATAATACAGATAAACAGAATTCATAAACAAACCATAATATTATATAATATAGTAACAGGAGGAAAGTTAAAATGACAGTACTTTTAAAAGGGGGTGAAGAAGATTAATACAATAATTAAAAAATAGTTAGAAAATGTAAAAGAATTTGAAATGAAAGAAAATGAGTAGAGAAACTCTTTAGAATCCTAACTAATTAAGTATGCTATTAGCACTAAAGCATTTGACCAGAAAAGTATGCTGGGGTTACAATATCAGGTTATAAGGGAAAGGAAAGGTTCATGATACTGGTAGAGTATCACCTTCTCCCATTATAATTATTTTCTGTCTTAAGGATCTAGATGGCAAAAGAAGAAGCTCACAAGCGGATGCAATTCAATAATCATTTATTGTGATTCCCGATCTTGTGTCCCATTCTAGATGTCCATCTTCATGGCAGCACATGGCGTGATATCTCCACTCATGTGAGGTACATTACCTCTAGAGAATAACATATGTGGTTAGAACGGGTTAGAGTCCGCTGTAGCTGCCTGCTTCATTGTGTCCCTCAGCGTAAGCAACTTGGAGAAGACTAAGAGGTTGAATGTTTTTCATACCTGCTTAAATAGCCGTTGTCGAGGAGAGCCTTGTTGTTGAGTCGCGCATGGTAACAGTTGTATGTGAGATCTCGCTCTTGTCTCAAACAAGATAATGGTTACCAGCGAGATCTCGTACAAAATGGCGCTGGCTACTTGTGCCATGCCAC
>NC_068992.1:37203089-37225653 GCF_001194135.2 Octopus bimaculoides | reverse complement strand
TAGTGCGAAATTAGAATGACTGGAGCAAGCACAAGAAAACAAAGATGGCCACCGATCACAAACAACAAGATGAGGTACAAAATATAATACAAAATGTGATAAGTTGAGAAGAATAATTACAAGCAATATAAAAGGAGCATGCACAAAATATTTGACAAAGTTCAATGGCAAGGCATTGGAATTGTTCAGCACACAAGAAAAGAATTGTCTGTCATAAGACAAAAAAAAGGTTAGATGTAAATAGCTCTGGTGAGTTTTTTTGACCAAGGCACAGTTTGGCCTGTCCTGGTGACATAGAGTTTATTCATGTTAAGTAGTGGTGACGAAGGTGGAAGTGTAGGTGATGGTGTGGTCAAAGGTGCACGTACAGGTGGGTGTAAAGGATCAAAAGTAGGCGTGGCTGGGGTGTCATTGAAGGGTGTGGACACCCGACCATTGATGTCGAGACTAAAAGTTTTGGGTGTGCATGATAGCACACAAAATGGTCCTTTATAAGGAGAAATGGTCCTTTATAAGGACATGAGTCCATTTGTCAATGTCCGGTGGGACATGAGAGGAAATAGACTAGTCATGCGGATGCATGGATGGAAAACTTGAGAAATATGAGCGAAGTCTGGGGACATACGACGTTGGACTAGGATGCGATGAATTGTCTGGCGCCAACATTGTACCAGGGAGTGCCAGGATGGTTCCGTAAAGGAGTTCAGCAGAGGAGAAACCTAAGTCTGCTTTAACAGCAGTGCAACAATGAAGAAGAACGATAGGCAGGAATTCTGTCCAAGACTGTGGATCAGAAGTGGTGCATAGAGCAGCCTTTAGTTGCCTGTGAAAACGTTCGACCATCCCGTTGGAAGCTGGATGGTAGCTGGTTGTACGAATGTGATGAATGCCTAGGATTCGTGACAATTCACGAAATGAAGGAAACTTTGAACTGGCATCCATGATCAGTGGTTATTTTAGCTGGGACACCAAAGCGAGCAATCCAGTTAGAAACGAAAGCGCGAGCAACTGACTCAGCAGAAATGTCCACTATTGGAATGGCCTTAGGCCAATGAGAGAAACGATCAATGCATGTCAGTATGTAAGAGAAACTGCAACTGACAGGACATGGCCCAACCAGATCAATGAGGACATGGCAAAAGCCAGTCTGTGACAGAGAAAACTGTCCAAGAAGTGCGTGAATGTGTCTGTGGACTTTAGAACGCTGGCATTTCACACAAGAGTGTGCCCAAGTGGTGATCAGTTGGCAAATATATTAGGCCAGAAAGACCGAGCCGTAATAAGCTTCACCAAGGCAGTGATGCCAGGATGTGACAGTGAATGCAAGGCATTGAAAACAGAACACTGGTGGTTTGCAGGTACAAACGGTCTTGGAGAACCGGTCGCTGTGTCACAAAGGATTGTGCCTTCAGTAGATGGAAATGGAAGATAGGCAAATTTGCAACAGGATAGCTGGCTGATCCTGCGCAATGGCAGTTAAATTGATTGCAGCAGGAGATGAAAGAGAACATACAGGGAGATGAGAAAGTGTGTCAGCAGGCATGTTCTCTCTTCCAGGTATATGCCGAATGTCACTCGTGTACTGGGTAATGTAGTCCAGGTGATGAAAAGCATGAGGCGAGTGTTTATCTGATTTAGATGACAGAGAAAATGTAAGAGGCTTGTGATCAGTATAAATCACAAAATCCCGGCCCTTGAACAGATGTAAAAAGTGACGAATTGACAGGTAGATCGCTAAGAGTTCAACATCAAACATACTCTAACGATGCTCAGCTGGCTGTAATTGACGAGAAAAAAATGCCAAAGGCCGAGTTTGATTGTTGATGGTGTGTTGCAAAACAGCACCAACTGCAGAATCCGATGCATCAACTGTTAAAGAGAGATGAGCATCAGGAACCGTATGTGCAAGCAAGGGCACATTGTAGGTGTGAAGAGGCTGAAAAAGTTGAGATGAGTGTTGGAGATGATTTTCATGTGTGTCGCTAGCTATGAGCAAATCATCGACGCAAGTGAATACAAAGTCAAGTCCACAAACAACTTCATCGATAAACCTCTGGAATGTGCTCGTTGCATTCCGCAAGCCGAAGCTCATAAACAGGAACTTGAAACTTCCAAAGCGGGTGGTAACGGCAGTTTTGGGAATGAGGTCAGGTTCATTGGAATTTGATGATAAGCTCAGATGAGGTCAACCTTGGTAAAAATGGTACAACCATGCAAGTTTACAGAAAAATCTTGAGATTCCTTATAGGATAGTGATTGGGAACAGTGACTGCATTTAAATGTCTGTAATCCCCCACCGGGTGAAAGCCTGAATCCCCTTTCCATGCCAAATGTAGAGGAGTTGCCCAAGGGCTGGTGGAGGGGTGAATAAGGCTGAGTTGATGCATTTGCTCAAATTCAGATTGAGCCTTTTTGAGCCGATTAGGAGTGAGTTGCTGTGGACGTGAAAAGATGGGTGGTCCAGAAGTAGTGATATAATGGCAAGTCGAGTGTGTGACTGTGACTGATTTGAAAGTCGGATCCACCAGCTCTGATGGGCTGTAAACAACATTAGTAGTAACCCAAGTAGGTGTAAACGAAGACATAGAATCGTCCACAAGTCTCTGTCACCTGACATCTACTAATAAGTGAAAGTGGTTTCAGAAGACCGTGCCCAGAATGGGATATGGTAGATCGGCTATAACAAAAACCTACCTAAAATCCCTTCGAAGGTTGAGATCTAGGTGTAATAAGACCTGACCATAAGTTTTCATCGAGGATAGATTAACCGTGTGCAGGTTAATGGCAAATTGCTTTGGCTTGTCTGAAGTAAGAGGCAAAGGCCAAATAGAACAGCTGGATCTGGTGTCAACCATGAATGATTTGTTAGACACACGATCCTTAACAAAGAAAGCATGATGAGATGAAAATTTGAGGGAAGAATCTGACGTGCCCAAATCTTCTGTAACTAGAAACATGTGTGTGAGAAAAAAGAATTTTTTCTTAGCAAAATTTCTGAAGTTTTGGGGTACTGTGTGCACAATGAAAGGGAAGAAAAAATTCTGTTTTTGGTCGCCAAACCTGTTGCAGTACTGAAAAAAATGTTTGTGTGCTTCTTTTTTTTTTGTTTGTTTGTTTGTATTTTTTCCTTTTTTTTTTTTGTTGCTGTTGTTTAAGAAACCGTCAACAAATGGGGGGTGAACTGGTAATGTTCTGTTTCACCACATGAGGCAATCCGAATATTGTGGTAGACAGGAATGATGACTGGAAGTTGATGGTCGGCTTGCTGGAAGTTGACGGATGGCTTGCTGGAAGTTGATGGACGGCTGGAGTTGTGGCCATTGATTTGTTTATTAGTTGGGAGCGAGTGAAAACCACCAGTCCATGGTTTGGTTGAGGCACCTATGCAATAATGTTTGCGACTGCTGAAATCCTTTTTCTGTCGGGGTCACCATTCATGATACCAGTAGAGTATCACCTTCTCCCATTATAATTATTTTCTGTTGTAAGGAGCTGGATGGCGAAAGAAGAAGCTCAGGAGCGGATGCAATTCAATAATCGTTTATTGTGATTCCTGATTTTGTATCCCGTTCTAGGTGTCCATCTTCATGGCAGCACATGGCTTGTAATATTTCCACTCATGTAAGGTACATTACCTCCAGAGAATAACATATGTGGTTAGAGCGGGTAAGAGTCCACTGTAGCTGCCTGCTTCATTGTGTCGCTCAGCGTAAGCAACCTGGAGAAGACTAAGAGGTTGAATGTTTTTCACACCTGCTTAAATAGCCGTTGTCGAGGAGAGCCTTGTTGTGGTGTCGTGCATGGTAACAGTTGTATGTGAGATCTCGCTCTTGTCTCGGACAAGATAATGGTTGCCAGCGAGATCTCATACAAAATGGCACTGGCTACTTGTGCCACACTACAAGGTGTTCTTCTGATCTCTTTTCTAGGGAATGATTTAAAAGTTTTGTTAAATAAATGATTATATCTTGACATAAGTTAATTTCTCATGTTCAAAATATTAGACTCTGACGTAAGGATAAACAATGATTCTTTGAGACATAGAGCATTGTTCAATATTGACTGTTTGATATCATATTTCATGTTGCTATCTTTTAGTTCCCAAATAAACTTACTTAAGGTGGTCCAGCTTTCCTTATTCCTATGTCTAAATGAAGGTTATATAATTGAGATTTAAAGCTGGTTGCACAAACATCTATGTAATAATGAATAAGTTCTCCTGTAGCCACTGAGCATCTATAAACTAGGTTTTTCCTATTGCACTGGTTATCTAATGGGCAGTTTTTAAGGTCTCTATTACATAATTATTTAAACTTATTATAAACCTGGAATCAAAGGGCCTTAAAGTTAACCTAGCAAAGATAAAAGTTGTTGTTAGCAAGAAAGCAGATAAGACTTTCTTGTTGTTATGGAAATGGCTTTGTTCAATATGTAGAAAAGGAGTTGGAAGTAATTCTATTCACTTCACCTTATGTAAACTATGGGCACATAAGAGATGTAGTTTAATTACAGGTAGATTAGCTGATAAAGTTGTCTTTGTATGTGACATTTGTGAAGGAACAATAAGCACTAAGGACAAGGGAATTAGACTCTCTCAAATACCCCAGAAGTCTCTCTTGAGGTTGTGGATAATTTCTGTTACCTAGGTGACCAAATTAGTAATGGTGGAGGATGTTCTGAAAGTATTGTTTCTAGAATAAAAATAGGATGGAGGAAGTTCAGAGAGCTTTTAACCCTATTGGCAACAAAAGGACTCTCTCAGAGTGAAAGGTAGATTGTATGATGCTTGTGTACAAACGGCTATACTCCTTGGTAGTGAAACCTGGGCTCTGAATGCAGAAAACATGAATAGACTAGAGAGGAATTAAAGTAGTATGCTTTGTAGGATGTGCAACATCAGGGTGCATGTACAACAAAATACAGGTGTGTTGAGAGAAAAGTTGGGTATAAGAAGAATCAGATGCAACATGCAAGAAAGAAGACTATATGTGATGCGTATGAATGAAGACAACTGTGTAAAGAAGTGATGATCACTGAGAGTGGAGACCAAAGAAGACATGGGATGATGTGGTGAGGACCAATCTCTGGTTGTTGGGTCTCACAGAGATGTCAATGGATCAAGATATCTGGCAGTATGAGGTTCTTGAGAAGATCTGCCCACTTCAGCAAAACTGAGTTCTAGAAGCACTATGGCTTCCACTCACATGTAACAATAAGACTTTTTCCACACTGTACCCCAACAAACCAAACTACATCCCTCCTTTTCCTCACATTTCCTCTTGTCATGCACTATACTTGTGCTTACCTCTTTGCATTCATGTGACGTCTCTACTTCCTACTCATGCACCTTGGCAATACCCTACCATCTATATTCCGACCCCATATCTTGAAGGTATGCCCTTTCACTTTGCTACCACTTATCTCTCACTTGCTTTTCTCTACCTTCCCATTTACCTCTTGCTCTCCATTCCTGTCCTCACTGCCCTGCTCACTGTATCATTACTATCCTGTTGTCCTCCACCCCCTCTATTTACCTAGGTTTTACCAGTCACTGCATACCCAACCCCACACTCTTTGCATTCATGTGAAGTCTCTACTCCCTACTCATGCACCTTGGCAATACCATACCATTTATATTCTAACCCCATATCTTGAGGGTATACCCTTCCACTTTGCCACCACTTTCCTTTTCTCTTCTCTGCCATCCATTTATATTCTGATCCTTGTTTCTTGTGAGCATGCCTTGGCACTTCATTACCATCTCTCTCCTGGTCTCTTACACTTACCTTCTTTCACTTGCTCTCTCTATCTCTCTCTCTCTCTCTCTCTCTCTCACTCTCTCTCATCGTAATTACTGGATGGGAGCACTAAGCAGTGATGTGTATAAATGCAATATTATTACCAGTTCAAATATGCCAGTGGCATGTTTGAATTTGTCAAGAAACCATTCACTGTGACCAGCCAACGTATGTTGACTGGAATAATGTAAGAGAGATTGTCTCTCTTATCAGCTCACAGCACCACCATCTGATTTCTGTGACTGAAAAGGAGATAACCACTCTGAAGTGTTGGATAAGTGGTGCTGCAAACTGATTTAGGTGTATTCACACAATTTGTCTACAGCAAGAAATTTTCTTCATGACAAAACAGTGAATGGCTTTTTTACAAGTTCAAACACTTGAACTGGTAATAGCATTGCATTAAATTTACTTTAGTTGCTAGATTTTTTTTTGTCATTATTAGTTATTTGTTTTGATGTTAATACTACTATTGTACTTCATTAAAAAAAACCCAACTTATTTCACTGGATAAGTGCAAAGACTAACTGCCTGCAGGCAGGCATTCACAAAATTCTCCTTTTCGGAAGCTGAAAACATAACCCCAACTAGCATCTCCCCACTCTTCTTTTCAGAAATTGAAAGCAATACCTCAGCTACACCCACTACTCTTCTGAGTGCTGCTATGATCAGTCTTGACACTATGAAAAGTATATCCAGTAAGATTGTTGAAATGCTTGAGTGGAATTAGGTAGATGTGTTCTGTGTACAAGAAGTAAGATGGAGATAAGCCTCTACAAGGCTCTCCATAGCCAAGGAACAAAGGTACAAACTTTTCTGGATAGGTAGCAGTGATAGCAGTATTGGTATAGGCATACCTCAACAGAGAAATGAACATATTTGGTGATTGAGGTAGTCAGAGTGTATGATAGGATTGTTAAGCTAAGACAAGTGTTAGATTATACAGTAACATTTATCCCTGCATATGCTTCATAAGCTGGACAAGCAGATGAACTGAAGGAACATTTCTATGAGGACCTTTTGCAGATTACAGATTACCTCTATGACAACTGACAATATGACCTTAAACGTGTGGCTGGTGACTTTGATGGATATGGTGGGCAGTACTCCAATATTGGTTTCCATTGTGTATGTGAAGGTTACAGATTTGGTAATAGGGCTGCTGCAGCACTAACTTCAGAAAACCAGCCAGCCAGCCAACCACGTGATCCCCTATCAACCTAGTGGGCACATGATCCAGATTGAGATACAAATCTGGAAAAGGAAGGCATAGAAGCTTAAAGATCTGTTGCTGAGTCAGAAATTCAGAGATGTTCTAACTGAAGCATCTGACAAGGAGGTGGAGATAGACATATAACACAGAGGATAACTAGAAGTTCTTATGGGACAACTGAGGACTACAAACCAGATTTGTGGTTGTTGCAAAGTTCCATCGAGATCAAGGGTGACATGGTGGTGGAACAACTATGTAGACAGAGCCATGAAAGTAAAGAGGCAGGTTTGATAGTTTTGGAAGAATGACAGCAGCAGAGAACTATACCAGATCACTAGAAGAGAAGTTAAGAGACAGATCTGTTTAATGAAAACCGAAGAGGAAAGGAAGAGGTTTCTCAATTTTCTACAGCTTTAGGATCATTGGCATGAGGTGTTCCAAATAGCAAAGCAAAGTATAAGAAAATCAAGATGTTGTGGAAGTAAAGCATGTATGGAGAGACAGTGGTACACATGCAATTAGTGATTCTGAAAAGTAAGAGGTATGGAATTGCTGTTACAGAAACCTATGAAAGGTGGAGGAAGAATGGAAGAAAGAGAGTCTTCCAAATGTGAACCCAGTGGAAGAAACAGCCATTGTAGTATGTTAGACAATGCAATTAAGTATATGAGGACAGGGAAAATCTTTGTTCTATGAAGGTCAGCTGAAAAGTTCACATGCTGATCAAGATACTCTCATGGAAAGTGGCCAAATGAAGATTATGTTTTAGCATAGTCTCCCTTGCTGTCCACACACTTCTTCCATCAGTGTTGCAGTGGTTGGATCCCATTGGTGAAGATTGGTGAGGAACCTTTTATCCTGTTCGTCAAAAAAGTCATCAACAGCAAATATGATATCACCATCACTGTGGTACTCGATCCCAGCCAAGTGCTTTTTCATGTTGGGGAAGACACGATAGTCAGATGGGGCTAAATCAGGAGAATAAGGAAGCTGGTCAATCAGTTCAAAGCTACAATCATGCACAGCAGCCATCAAAAGCAAGGACTTATATGCTGGCACATTGTCCTGATGAAACAAGACCCCTTTCATCAATTTTTCTGGGTATTTAGTCTTGACAGCTTTTCATAACTGCCATAGCATGTTGGTATAGTACTCTCCATTGATAGTGTGACTTGTTTGAAGATAGTCAATAAACACAGTGCCTTTTCACCCCAAAAAACTGAAGTCATCACCTCTGAAAATAAATGACTATGGCCTTCTTTGGTGAAGAGGGGTGCTTCCACTGAATGGATTGTCTCTTTGTCTCTGGTTCAAAGTGATGAATTTGACAATCATACTGTGTTAGGAGTGTTCTGAAACAATGTTAGATTTTCCCATGACGTTATCAATCTGATGTGCTTTTGATCAATTATCAAATGTGGCACCCACTGAGCAGAAACCTTCATCATGCCAAGTTCGTTGGGTAGAATATTCTCAACTGTTTCAGAGGATGTGCTTATGGCATTAGCTATTTGATTTGTAGCCAGTTGCCTGTCATCTATCATCATGTGGTGAACACAATCAATGTTTTCCTCTGTGCTAGCAATTGCAGGACTTCCAGACCTTGGGTCATCTTCTAACCTCTCTCTTCCCCTCCTAAATTCAGATACCTGCTTTTGCACTGTTGATAAAACTGGAGTGTCATCTCTTAATGTAGTAAACATGTCAGCATGAATGTCATTGGGGGGATAAACCCTTTTGCTGCAGGTATTTGACAACACAATGATGCCAAATTTTGTCTGTTCTTAAGAGAAGTTGTTGTTGCTCATTAATGAAGTCTTCTTTGAACACTCAGATATCAGTTTAGCTGGAAAGAAACAATGCAGTTATTAATAAGAGGAGCTAAAATTAATGCATGCAAGATTTCACAACTCTAGCATCACTCCTTCATAGCTTGTGAACTTTTCAGCCCACCCTCATATTAGGAGTTGCTGCTGAGATGCTTAGAATATTAAGCAGAATGGGATACAACTTAGTCACCCATATAGTTAATCAGGTTGTACAGGAAGGTATCACACTCAATGATTGGTATAGAAGCATTTAATCAAAGGTAAAGGAGATGTCTTATAGAGAAGTAATTACAGAGGTATCAAATAGCTGGACCAGATCATAAAAGTTACAGAAAGAATTATAGCTCAATTAATTAGGAAGTGAATTAGCCTAGATGAGATGCTGTTTGGTTTTGTACTGGGGAGAAATATGACTGATGCGCCTTTTCTAATAAAGGCAACTTCAGGATGCAGGAGAAGTATTTAGCCAAAAGTGAACTGCTGTAGTTGGTATTTGTTGAGCTAAAGAAAGCCTTTGACAGGCTCTCCCACTCTCTGATCTCACAGAAGCTTGGAGTAAATGAACAGTTTATGAGAACTGTTCAATCTATGTATGGAGATGCTGTTAGTAAGGTGAGAATTAACAATGAGTACAGCAATGAATTTCATGTGCAGGGCTTGGTTACCAGTTCTCTTCTATTTATCATCATCCTCTGGCTCATAACAGAGCAATTTAAGATTGTTTGTCCTTGGAAATTCTTCCATGCTGATGATTTTGTTCATGTAGCTTGAACTGCAGTAGAATTAGAACAGAAATATTCTAGGTGTGGAATCAAAGCCTGAAATCAAAGAGCCTAATCCCTTCAGGTAAATGGTCCTGTTCACAAAAGTGTTGGTTGAACTTTCATAGAGTGTACTCAGTGCAGACTAAGAGTACATAGGGGGTGCAGTAGAATCATAGGCAGATTAACTGTAATTAAAACTTAGTTTGTGGCAGATATATAGGAGTAATAATGCTAAGAACAAATGGAAAATAGATTTTTGTGAATAACCAGGTGCAAAGTATCTACTTTGTAATAGATATTTTCTGTTACTTAATTAAGACCCCTAATTAGCAGTGGATGGGGATACTCTGAATGTATAGTTACTAGAACAATAACTGGCTAGAGGAAGTTCAGAGAGCTATTACATGTGTTGGTAACAAAAGTCTTATCTCTCAGAGTGAAAGGCCTATCTCTCAGAGTGAAAGGAAGATTGTATGATGTTTGTGTATGAACAAAAATGTTACATGGTTGTGAAACTTGAGCTGTAAATGTAGAGGACATGTGAAGACAAGAAAGAAATGAAGCTAACATGCTCTGCTGGATATGCAATTTCAGTGTGCATATATAAGAGAGTACAAATATTGTGGCGAGAGTCATGACACCCCCTGTGAGAATAAACTTGACCGAATGACTGTAAATAGTAGCAGTCTGAGTCGGAGTGAGAGAGTAGGCATTAATCGCAGGAAGTTGTAAGGTGTCATTTTGGTAGTTTGTTGGAATATCATTTGTTGGTTTGTGTTTAGTTCATGGAGAGCTTGTTGGATTGTTACGTTGTTGTTACCCTGCTTTGTTATATATGTTTATTGCTACTACATGGTTATAGTGTAAAAAGGTACTGTCATAACAATTGGCGATACTACAATAATTGGCGATGAGGATTTGAAGCTCGTGCAGGTTAGTTAACAAATTTTTGTGATACAAAGTTGTTAATGATGGAAGACCTATTAGCTTCTGTAACACAGTTGCAAAAACAGCTACAAGAATAGCAACAAGAGTTGCAGGAACAACTACTTCAGCAACAAGGAAAACAACACCAGTTAATGGAGTTCTGTCTTAACAAGTCTAGAAACACTATCAGTTCATTTTTGCCAGATGGTGTATCAAATTCTATAACAGAATTCAGTTATGACTCAAAGGAGGATATAATGTTTGCAGCTTACTTTAGAAGAAGCATCAGCAACCTAAACCAGGCCACTGGCCACTGGGCTACGTCTAGGCCACCTCGCAGGCTGTACCCTCCTCCCAACCCGAAAAAAATTACAGACACAGAAAATCAATGATAATAAATGTAAATTGAACCTTTATTAAGACTTGCAGTAATCACAATGTGAAACAATTAATGTGAAGGCTGGTGATTCTTTGAAATAGATAGAGAATCAATGTCCAGCTTGATGGATGAGGAGGCCAAGAAGAGAACATCTTGAAGATGAGCGCCTGTAAGCTGTGCTCTCGTCTTGTTCTTCATCAGCTTCATGCAGCTGAACAGCTGCTCACAAGAGTATGTGGACCCAAACAATGAAGCTAAGCACAGGGCTTCCTGAACAAAAGCCAGGAAAGCATGGAAGGCTGAGAGCAAGTGCCAGAACTCCATGGCGACACATGCACAAACTTTGCACGGTGGCTCTCTGAGCACTGGAGTTCAATGAGTTCTAGCTGAAGGTCATTGGCCACTTTCACAGAATCCACATCAAAGGGAGTGGAGAATAGCTTGAGCTCTTTCTCACAGGTATGCACATCTTTGGAGTGCCTCTCGAACTCACCTCGCAGCTCAGACAGGGCAGCAGCGTAGCAACAGCAGGCAGCGGGGGTTGGGCGCAGCTCAGCCAAGCGGGAGAAGTGAGTAAATTTCCTCTGGTTGAACTGGTGCTCCCACAGGCGAAGTTTGCATTTGAATGCTTTCACGTGGCCAAGGAGGCCAGGTACCAGGACGTTTTTTACCCTGCAGCTAGATGTTCAGCTCATTTAGATGTCCAGTAATGTCCACCAGGAACCCATGGTCACATACCCATGCAGGATCCTCAAACTGAGGGACAGGATTGCCCTTCTCTCGCAGGAAAGATGCCAGCTCATCCCTCAAGTTGAAGACTCTCTTCAACATCTTTCCTCAGCTGAGCCAACAGGCCTCGCAGAAGTAGATCAGGTTGCTGAACTCTGACTCAGCATCATTCAAGAGAGCACGGAACTGTCTGTGGTTGAGAGCACGGGTGCAAACTAAGTTCACAGCCCTGACAACAACAGTCATGACCTCCGTAATGGTTACCACCTTGGTGCACAGAGCCTCCTGGTGCACCAGACAATGAAAGCGCTTCACGTCCTGCTGGTGTCCGAAGCTGTGCAGGCACAAGAAGTGCCACAAAGCCCTTCTTTTCCCCGACCATGGCGAGCGCCCCATCAGTTGTCATGCTGCACATGTGACAGAGGTCCAGGTCAACCTCCTTTAGCCAGTCTGTGACTGCCTTGCACACGTCGGTGCTAGTGGTGGTACCACTGAGGAGGATAAGTCATATGAACTCCTCGAAGTTGACGAAGTCATCCCTGCTGCCGTGGAAGAAGATGGCAAACTGAGCTATGTCCTTGATGTCAGTCGACTCATCCAAGGTGATAGAGAAGAAGTAAGCAGACTGACACATGTCCTTCTGGGTGCCCCGGACATCAGTTGCCATCTCCTCTATGTGGCGGGTCAAGGTCCTGGCAGACAGGCCGATGGCCTCAAGCTCACTTGTCTTGTCAGGACACAGGTTCTTAACCACAGCCATCATGCACACCTTGATGAATTTGCCATCGGTAAATGGCTTGAGGTTGGTGGCCACAAGGTGTGCAACATGGTAGCTGGCGTGAGTGTTGCTCTCAGCAGCTGCTTCCACCGATGAGATGATCCTCTTCATGAAGGCACATTGCTTCTCCAGCTGGGCACTCAGACACCCAAACTCTGGCTTTTTCTTGTTCTCAGGCAACACAGCTTGCTTGGGGTGCACTGAAGTGAAGTGATGCTTCACATTGCATGACGGTCTCGTGACAGATGACACACAAAGCCTTTCTCTTGCGCTCGACAGGGAAGAATGCTTCCCATTCTTTCTTGAAGGAGTGGTTCTTATCCAACAGCTTCCTCTTCTTCACAGGTTGGACACCTTCAGCCATCTGAAATATCACAGAAAAAATATTTATAACCAAGTCAATTGGAGTAGAAATGAAAAATAACTTATCGTACAGTGATACTATACTACAGTATTGGACAAAAGGATGATTTCCTCTTTCTCTCTAACTCTATCAGAATTTTCTCCAAAGTTATATTTATTCAGTGTCAGTATCATGAAAGTAGGATGCTGTTCTGGCTGGGGAGAAGCCGTTGATTGACTCTGTTAAATTTGCTATCAGTTAAAAAAGCCCCACTGGGTCGCAGGAAATGTCTTGTGGGCTGCACATAAAAGAAATCTGGACAAGGAGCTGTGGGCTGCATGGGAAGAGCTCGCGGGTCGCTTTTGGCTTGTGAGCTGCAGGTTGCCGACACCTACTTTAGAAGGTATGAAGAAATCTTCAGGAAAGATTGTAAGTTATGGATAGAAAATGTAAGACTATTATTATAGTGAAAACTAGTGAAATTGTTTCCAGGAAACAGTCAAACTACCATCAAAAATATTCAGTGATAAGAGTTTCCTATTTAACACTAGCTGGGAATGTTGAAATTTAGTTAAAAGAGAGGATGAAGACTTTGTCATATGTGCCAAAACTAAACCAAATGTGTGAAAGGTTTAAATGGAAAGAACTAACTCCTGATGTGTTTAAGTGCCTCATTTTTGCACAAGGGCTTACAGTAAACAAAGATGTGAAGATACATGCAAAAATTCTCACAAAACTTGAACAAGTGGATCAAAGTTTAACCCTGCAGACAGTTGCTGAGGAGTATCAAAGAATAGTAAACTTATGTCAGGACGTAAAGAATATTGAAGAGAAGGAGTTCTCACAAGTACAATCATGTTCACGGGAAAGGTATAAACAAAAGAAAATGTTCAGACCAAACCTATGCTACAGATGTGGAGCCCTACATTTCAGGAAGAATTATCCTTTCAAAGCACAAAAATGTTATAGTTGTCAAAAAGAGCTCACAAGAGCTCACATTGCAGAGCAAAGTTAGGAAGGTAAAACATAAAAAATTCAAAAGTTTTCTCAATGGAAAGTAGAAACAACACCAAAAAGAGGAAATTTGTACATGTAAAAGTAAATGAAGTGACTATTAAATTACAATTAAATATTGGCAGTGACATCTCAATTATTAATACTGGAACGTTGATAAGAATTGGGAAGCCTATGTTAAGAAAAACATCAAAAATTGCATGAGGTGTGACAGGTGAAAACCTACACTTCAAGGGTGAAATGTGGAGTGATATCACATTTCAGGGAAAAATCTGTGGAGCAAAAGTTTTCGTGGTAAAAAACGCAACCAATCTGTTCGGTATGGACTGGTTGGAATTGTTTGACTTAAGGGACCTCTCCATAAGTCTGTTCTGTAACAAAATAAGTAGATGTCCCACCAGTGAAAATATCTCAGCTGATGAATTGAAAAAAAAATTAAAAAACATGTTTACTGAAGTGCTGTTGGATAAATCCAGTCCCTGTTCTAAGACTGAGGGCTATTTTCAAATAAAGGAAAATGTCATAACTGTATTCACACCTAATAGAAAGGTACCATTTGCTACGATAAAACAGGTAGAGGAAGAATTAGACAGACTGGAGATATTGGGAGTTATTCAAAAAGTATATTACTCTAAGTGGGCAGCACCAACTGCATGTATTAAAAAAAAAAAAAAAATCAGGGTGTGTGTGATTTTTCTACTGGTTTGAATGACTGTCTAAATATGTGCCACTACTCCAGAGGATATTTTGCAAAGTAGATGAGAAATGCTCAAAGCTTCTAACAGTGGAATATATAAATATAATAGATTGCCATTTGGTCTGAAGGTTGCACCTGCAATATTTCAACAGGTTATGGATGCAATGTTGGCAGGCTGTCAATTTGCAATTCTATACCTTGATGATGTATTAATTAAAAGTGAATCTTGTGATCAGCATATCAAACATGTGACGTGTGTTTTTCAAAAAAATTAGAGATTATGGTTTCGCACTCAGTGAGGAGAAATGTGAATTCTTTTTGCCTAAAATTAAATATTTAGAACAAATTATAGATAAAAATGGAAGACGACTTAACCCGTTGAGAGCAGACACAATTAACAATATGCCTCCCCCAACTAACATAGTGACATTATAAGCTTTTCTTGGCCTGGTAAACTATTATCAAAATTACATACCGAATGTATATGAACTGAGAGCTTTACTTAATAATTTGCTGAAGAAAGTCGCCAAATGGAATTGGTCAGATAACTGTCAAAAAGCATTTCAGGATATTAAAAAAAATATTAATTTCAGATTTGTCGCTGGCTCATTTCGATCTTGCCACTGAAATTGTTGTAGCTTCCAACACTTCTGAATACAGTGTAGGAGCAGTTTTGCTACACAAATATAAAGACGGTAATATGAAGGTGGTTATTCATGCCTCACATGCCCTGATTGCAGCAGAAAAATATTACAGCCAGATAGAGAAAGAAGCTCAAGTGATTATTTTTGCCATGAAGAAATTTCACAGATTTCTCCATGGAAGAAGATTCCGACCGTTACTATCAATTTTCGGATAGAAGAAAGGAATTCCTACCCATATAGCTAACAGATTACAATGCTGGGGTACAATACTACAACTTTAAGAGGGAATACATTTCTTCCAAGAAAATTGGCCATGTGGATTGTTTATCTAGGCTAATTCCAAAGAATGTGGAACCACTGGAAGATACAGTGATAGCTGTATTATAATCAGAAAAGGAAATTAAAAACGTCATGTGTAATGTCATTCAGGAGTTGCCAGTGACTGTACAAAATATAAAAAGTAAATCGGCGGAGGATAAACACATAAAAAAGAAGGAAACCTTGAAAATTAAACAAAGAAGAAACATGAATGCGAACCATTTTTCACTTTGTGATGAAGTATTAATGTCTGCACAAAGAGTGGTAGTACCAACTGCACTACAGAAATGAATATTCCATTAATTTCATCATGGAAACCAAGGGATGTCAAGAATAAAAGCTTTGATTAGGAGTTATGTGTATTGGCTGACAATGGACTGGGACATTGAGAATTTGGTAAAATCATGTAGAGCTGTGCGTTAGCAGCCAAGGCGCCACTGGTTAAATACCAATCATGGCCTGAGGTGGATAGTCCAGGGTACATATAGACTACACTGGACCAATGAATGGTGCTTATTACTGGATCATTGTTGATAGCTTTACAAAGTGGCTGGAAGTATGTAGTTGCAGCCAACCAACCTTGAAGGCAACAATAAAGTTTCTGCATAAACCTTTTGGACAATGGAATACAATTCACAGGATACGAATTCAAGGAATTCTGCAAAATGCATGCAATCAAGCACATGTTTACCCAGCCCTACCACCTGAAGTCAAATGGGCAAGCAGAATGATTCATAGATACTCTCAAGCGGGCGCTAAAAGAAAAAGCAAGGAGCAAGTTAGGAAATGACGAAGCGCTAACTAAATTCTTAAGGTTGTATAGAATAATATCCCATCCGAAAAGCAGTTCAGGCAAGTCGCCTGCAGAGCTAATATTCACTCGAAAGATTAAATCAATCTTCAACAAATTGTTGCCAAAGAAAAAAACACGTATAGAAAATACAATACATTCAACTAAACATTTTGATGTCTGAAACAAAGTCTATTTCAAAGTATATAAGAATGGTAAAGAGAGCTGGCAAGATAGTGTAGGACTAATAGAATTGGAAATATGATGTATTTAATAAAAGGCCAATGATGGGAATATAAACGACACCTAACTCAATTAAAAACCAAACATACAGAAGAAAGGAAGGAAATTCCAATGGAAGTGTTTTATGACATGTTCAATATGCCAGCACCGAAAGGGATTGAGCCTAGAAGAAGCAGTGACAGAAAATGTAAACAGACTGAACATTTAGAAATAATTCCTAAGCAGAAAACGTACTGACCTCCATAAGGAGGCAAAATTTCAAAAAGGGAGAGATGCTGGAAAGAAAGAAAACAAAAATAATAATAATAAAATAAATTTTGTTTCCTACGGAAGTCAAAATCTCAAAAGGGGAGATGAGATGTTGTGGCAAGAGTCATGAAACCCCCTGCAAGAACAAACTTGACTGAGCAACTATAAATAGTAGCAGTTCGAGTGAATGTGAGAGAATAGGTGTCGTTTGGTAGTTTGTTGGAATATCATTCGTTGGTTTGTGAATAGTTCATGGGGAGTTTCTTGGATTGTTACATTGTTGTTACCCTGCTTTGTTATATATTCTTTTATTCTTTTACTTGTTTCAGTCATTTGACTGTGGCCATGCTGAGGCACCACCTTTAGTTGAGCAAATGGACCCCAGGACTTATTCTTTGTAAGCCTAGTACTTATTCTATCATTCTCTTTTGCTGAACTGCTAAGTTATGGGGACATAAACACACCAGCATCGGTTGTCAAGTAATGTTGGAGGGACAAACACAGGTTCATAAACATACAAACACACACACACACACACATACATATATGTATATATATGTATATATATTTATATATATATATATATGACGTACTTCTTTCAGTTTCTGTCTACCAAATCCACTCACAAGGCTTTGGTCAGTCTGAGGCTATAGTAGAAGACACTTGCCCAAGGTGCTACACAGTGGGATTGAATCCGGAACCATGTAGTTGGTAAGCAAGCTACTTACCACACAGTCACTCCTGCACCTATACATGTTTATTGTTACTACACAGTTATAGTGTAAAAAAGTATTGTCTTTACAATTGGTGATACTACAATAATTGGTGATGAGTAAGTACATTACAATAAATATGCTGGGAGAAAAATTGGATTTTGGATGTTGTGTGCAAGAAAGAAGACTCCACTCATATTGTCTTATGATGCAGATGGATGATGACAGCTGCATAAAGAAGTGTTGATCACTAAATGTGAACAAAACATGTAGAAAAGGAAGACCCTGAAAGATGTGAGATGAAAGTCGGTCTCATGATTTTTAGTTTCTTTGAGATGACACATGACTTAGATGATTATTGATACACTGTAATCAAGAAGACCTGTACACCTCTGTAAAAATGAGGTCCAGTCTAGCTTTCTCCCACAACTCATCTAACATCCTTCCCTCCAGCACACTTCTCACTATAGCACTACTCACTCAGGTGTGGTAAATAGCATTTATCTCCCTCTACTTCACATTGTCTCCTTGTTACTGTCACTTATCACCTCCTCTTCGTCCTCCTCCTAACCCACTCCCTACAAACTACCAAAATGACACTCTCTTGCTCTCACTCAGACTGCTACTATTTATAGTTGTTTGGTCAAGTCTGTTCTCACAGGGGGTATCATGACTCTTGTCACAACATCTAATCCCCACTTTTGGGATTTCGACTTCCACAGGAAACAAAATTTATTTTATTATTATTATTTTTGTTTTCTTTCTTTCCAGTACCCCTCCTTCTTTGAAATTTTGCTTCCCTAGGGAGGTCATTACCTTTTCTGCTTAGGAATTAGCTTTCTCTCACAACTCATCTTACATCTTTTCCTCCAGCACTCTTCCCACTATGGCACTACTCACTCAGGTGCTGTAAATAATAACACTTATCTCCCATTACTTCAAATCGTCTCCTTGTTACTATCACTTATCACCTTCTCCTTCTAATCCATTCCCATTTCCTTCACTTCTCTTCAAAACTGATATTCATCATTGACCATGCCTCCACCAATGTGCCTCATTCTCTGCATTCATCTCTTTCCATTTCTAAACATCTGTCACTTTCTTTCACACTCCTACAAGCTACCTATCCACTCTTTCTGAACCTCTATCCCTTTTCTTGCTATTATATTCCCCTAGTACCTTGAGGTTACACATCTCTTTCCAGCTGGGGAAGCCATGTATCTCTTTTTCAGCAAGATACCTATCCCATCATCTATCATATTTTAACCTCTCCGGGATTGGTATAAAGCCATTTCCTTCAATACTGTACTTTCACTTAGTTAAGGCACCTTGCAAATTATTTGGTGGCCTTGCTCATGCCAGTGACATGAAAAATGTACTTTATACATTCTGTAAAGTAGTGAGAATTAGAAAGGAAATTCTGGCTTAGAAACCAAGGCAAAGCCTGATGCAGTTCTCTCACTTGTCAGTTCCTCTCAAACTGTTCAAATTATGCCAGCATGGAAAGTAGACATTAAACAACGATGATGATGTTGATATGTTTATGGCAACGAGGTTGATGATTATACACATACAAGTAAAACGTCACCAGCATTAGACTTATTTTTAACTAAAAGTTCTTTAGCATTAACCTTTCAGTGATCTACACATTATCATCTAAAACATCAATACTGACCTAGCTTTTATCTATGGAGTATCTTTGGGATATGTACCAATCATTTACTCTGATCTATTCAGACATTTCTGATTTGTCTCAGAAAAATGTGTTGCTTAATATGAACACAATGTATAATATACTGTTTAATACCAGTTTAGTCTGCCCTTACTGTGAGTATTCTTTCCTTTCTTCACACTTAGCATATCTAGAACAGTATCACCTAATGTCTGTTTCCTTTCATGAGGCAATAAATAGAATGTGATCTTAGGAATTTTTGATGACTATTTCCAGCCACTACAGATATCACTTAGCACTAATTGGAAAAGTTACATTCCAAGAATAGTTCATACTCTCAATGAAGATGATTTGGTCTGAAGAGTAGGTTTTGTAAATAGTACCTGACAAGTTGTGTAGAAGATGACACTTTCCAACAAAGATTGTTTGGAGTGATGAGGCTACATTAAATTTGATGGCTTAATTAACAACTACAGCTGCACCTACAGGAGGCCTAAGAATCTGCATATAATGTTAAGTTATCAGGAGTTACAGTATAGTGTATCTTATGGTCAAAAAGATTAATTGGACCATTCTTTTTTGATCCCATTTACTTGAACTTGCTGTAATGATCTGTCATGCCAAGCATTCAAAAGGACTTTGAAAAGGTGGAGTTTTATTTCCAGCAAGATGGAGCATGCCAACAATACCATAGTAATGTAAAAACTACCTTCAATAAATGTTGCCAGACAAGTAAAATCTCATCAAGATAGTTCCACATTCACTGAATTTCAAACTTGTATTCTTTTTTATGGCCATACTATAAAGATAAACCTTACAATAAAAAGCTGGCAACAATCGATGAATTGAGGGCAGGTATTGATTGAGAATGTGCACAAATACTGAATGAAATGTATCTTGATGTTTGCAATTCCGACTAGAATGATCATCAGTTTGAAAACAAACATTCACAAAAACTTAAATTTTGTCTCTATGTTCTATTAGATTTTAAAAATGAAATGTATTTTAATAACCACTGACTTTATAATCTTTCAGCGTGTCACATTTTTTGAGGTACCAAGCACACGCGTGCGCGCGCGCACACACACACACACACACACGCGTTTGTATATTTGTTTTGTAAGATTCTTGACGTGAAATCATGTATTGAAACAGATATTGTTATACTTGGGGATGGTCATATTTTATCAATTAAACACATGCACTGTATATTTGGTCTTCACTTCAGTTTTATTATTACAGGAAGGGTAGAAAGTAACTAGGCATTAGAAATTGCTTATAGAATTTTTAGCATCACTGAAGTCATGATGAAAACATTTCTTAAACAGACTACACTAATGAGGATTTCTTATTTTCTTATTGTCTTATTTCTTATTTCTTATTTTCCTGATGGCCAGTTACTTGACTATTCAGGAGTGAGCTAAGATAGCAGCATGCTATGAAGTAGAATTCTATTGTTTTGGTTTAGAGATGGTGGCATGCATGGAAAGGGAAGCATGCAACACTACATCTGGAGACAATAAAAAGTTGTCATGCAAAGCTGATGACCACAGGCTCTGTGAATGATGCAAGAAGAAGTGGCCATCCAACCACATCCCGATCAGTAGAGACTGTGGCAACAGTGCAGGAAATGCTTAATCACAGCCTGCAAAAATCAACATGTCAAGCAGCTCATGAAATTGGACTAACAAGACACACAATACATATGGTATTGCATGAAGAGTTGAATTTTTATCCATGGAAACCCCATTAAGTGCAGGAGCTAAAACCTGATGGGATGATGCAGACCTCATGAATGGCCTCCAAGAAGTTCAGATCTTACTCCATGTAATTTTTACCTGTGGGGTTACACAAAAGCTGGGGTGTACAAGACAAAACCTTGCACATGGGAGAACTTGGAGACATGGATTCAGGAGGTTCTCAATGATATCTCAGATGACGTCCTTCAGAAGGTTGTTCATTCCATCCCTGGCCGTTTGAAGAAACTGGTTGATGCCACCAGTGCTTACATTTGCAATATGAAAATTTACTTTCATTTTCCTATGTAATAAAGAACGTATCATTTGTTACAATAAATTTGTAAAAGGAATATGGATTTTATTACCAATTTTTAAAGCCTACTTACTTTCCACCCACCTTACATTATTTGATTTCTTTGTCAAAGTTCTTTCATTGCACACCCTGTCATAGCTTCAGAGCTTCTGTATCCCATGTCTCCTTTTGCTCTGCTTATACCATTTGTCTTTCTGTGGTATGTATCCCTAGCTCCACATGCATTTGTATCTGTGTTTGTGCATGTGTCTGCGTGTGCATATGTATGCATATGGTATGTGTGTTTTGTGTGCATGTATATGGGTTTGCATACTACACTGTTTGAACCTGTGTTTTTTATTTATTTGTTTTTATTTTCTCATTCTGCCTTTAGTGTGTGTATGTGTGTCTTGTTTGTGTGTATGTGGGTTTATGTATTATACTGTTTGTATCTGTCTTTTCTTCTTCTCATTCTGACTTTAGTCACCTGGTGGAGTGGGGGTGGGGTTATTATTCCATTCATATTTTCTGTTGAAGCTCAGTCTATATGCTACTATGTGTGTGGCCATTGTAATCTGTCTGAATGTCATGACTCTTCTATGTGCTAATAATATCTTAACATCTATGTTATTAATTGAGCCTCTATTAATTGAGCATGTTGATAAAAGCACTGATGAGATTTTCTCTTCCTTGAGCTCTTGCCAGTATTCCTTTATTTGCTCAACTATGCTATGTGCTGTCTCACCAAGGTATGTCATCGTCCTGTTTCTGCACTGTCCTTCAGTCTACTAGGAATGTGGTTCATAATATAAGGTGTACTGAGGGATGCTAAAAACCAGGACAGTGACATACAATGGAGAGATAGCATGTAGCATGTAGCATGTGAGTGAACACCGGCAGGAGCTCAAGGAGAAGAAAAGCTTTTCATATTTTTTCCTGCATGGGAATACATTTCTTCTTTCTATATCATCATCATCATCATCATCATCATCATTTAATATCTATTTTCCATGCTGGCATGGGTTGGACAGTTTGACTGAAAGCTGGTAAGCTGGGGAGTTGCATCAGGTTCCAGTTTGATTTGGCATCGTTTTTACAGCTGGATGCCCTTCCCTAATGCCAACCACTCTAAGAGTATATTAGGTGCTTTTTACATGCCACTGGCATGTGTGCCTGTTAGGAAACACTAGCAACAGCTATGACTATGATCTCACTTGGCTTGACAGGTCTTCTTAAGCATGGTATATTGCCAAAGGTCTTGGTCTCTTGTCACTGCCTCTATGAGGCCCCAAGTTCAAAGAGTGCTTTTTACAAGCCACCATCATGAGTGCCAGTTATACAACACTGGCATCAGCCATGACTACGATTTCATTTGGCCTACAATTTCACACACACACACACACACACACACACACACACACACACACACACAC
>NC_068992.1:37202123-37202889 GCF_001194135.2 Octopus bimaculoides | reverse complement strand
ACACACACACACACACACACACACACACACACACACACACAACAATTGTTTTGGCTTCATTCTGCACTACTTCCTAGTGGCTGCGGGATGATGTAATACCAGGGTGCCTCATTAGGTGATGTAACCTGCTTCAAAAGCTATATAATTTACACTTCATTTCACTCTAAGATTGTATGCTGCTGGTGAGTTGCTAGCAGTTCAGACACATTTTGGTGAAGTGAGGAAGCTGCAGTCAGGAAATGGTTGATAAAAAAGTGAAGAAAACAAAAAATAAAAATATAAAGAATCTAAAGTAAAAGTTGTTTATTGTTGTGGTCAAGAAGTGGTTGCTATAAAAATAGTAAAAAAAATACAAAAAAATGTAATGTAAATGGGGTGGGGTGTTTATGGCATAGGATTCAACCGCTATAACAACCTTAGTTGGATGGTTATGGCTGTCAAGTGCGACAACGTGGTCAAGAATTTTGGTGGGGGTGTGATTTCTGTCTTTAGACTTGGTGGCTGCCTACACCAACACACTCACAGAGACACTCACACACATACATATACACCCTAACAGTTGAGGGAACCCGTGGAAGAGGTAGGCCCAGGAAGACCTGGGCTGAGGTGGTGAGGCAAGACCTTCGTACATTGGGCCTCACTGAGGCGATGACTACTGACCGAGACCTTTGGAGGTGTGCTGTGCGTGAGAAGACCCGGCAAGCCAAGTGAGATCGTTGCCAGTGCCCCTGGGCTGGCTCTTGTGCGGGTGGCACATAAGATGCAC
>NC_068992.1:37200153-37201320 GCF_001194135.2 Octopus bimaculoides | reverse complement strand
ACAGGCACATACAAGTACACATGGACATATACTCACTAATATATGCACACTCGTGCCATTTGGCGTATGTACATATATGTGTCTATGTATATTTACACTTATGCCTGATGCCTACACACACATACATATATATATACACACACATACATATATAAATACACACACATATACATATATATACACATATACATATATGCATATACATATACATGCACATACACACCTGCATACACATGCACGCACACATATATACTCATATATTATTTTATATATAGTGTGTGTTCATATATACAAGCACAGACCTATACAGGGTACATGCGTATTTAGTTAGGAAGATATAACCATACATACATTTATATGTGAGTATATACATGGATACATCTGTCTGTGTTTTCCTAGCTTGAGTTTCTCAGTGCATGCAAGTTATGGCTGTTGGGGTGCTGGGCTGTTGTACTGTAGGTGGTTTGCTTGGCATGCATGTAGCATGCAGTTCGTTCAGCTAATTTATTAATTACTCTTTCTCTAGTCAGTAAAATGGACAAAAGTTCTTCCAAGTACAACCCACACCTCTTAGAAAGGGTTGTGCGTGTCCTACAAGTGCTTAGAACAGTTCATAGTTGATGTTTTCTGATTTTAGTTTCCACAGAAAATCTGCCAGTGATGTTATTTGTCTCTTAGTTATTTTTTCAAAGCTTGAGATGTGGTTGCAGTATCGAATCTTGAATGAAGCACACATACAGTCTTCCTCATGTGTGCACTGTGCATTTATATATGAGGTTGTGAGTCATGCAGAGGTTACCAAGTGAGCATCTTGATTTGTCCCTACACAAGCACCTATTGCTGGCTGTTGTTAGTGACTGGTGGTTGAATTCAGTTTGTCTCTTCATTCTCATTACATGTTGGTTTGTTTTCACTATATTGTCGCTGTGTGGGTTCTTTGGGTTACTTAGGATTTGGTTGTTATTATTTCTGGATAGGTTCATGCTATGGGTTCCTATGCTTGTCCCTTCCTGGGAGTCAGTCGAGTGAGTATTATATACAGGTCCATTAGTTGAGGGTTCACTGGGGGTATTGTTTAGTTTCCTGTTGATATATATCTGTGTGTATGTGTATGTAATATATGCAAATATATATATATATATATATATATATATATATATATATATA
>NC_068992.1:37198527-37199780 GCF_001194135.2 Octopus bimaculoides | reverse complement strand
TAGTATTTGAACTATTTTAGTTATTTTCTCAATTTATGCATTTCAAGGCTTAGACAAGTTAATAGTATTCTCCTAAACAATAGATCCACTTATTTTGGTTAGCGACTTATTCACGAATATACCAACACTAGTGCTGCTGAGGGTAATATTCTCTGGGAACACACAAAAACTTTTTTTCACAGTTAATTACTTTGGATTGTTATTATCTCATATCTGATTAGCTTGTTATTACGTAACATGTTTCATGATTTTAGTATACATGACTTATTAGTATTTCCTCCTAAAACCTATATACTCTGGGAATGTATTAAATCCCTTTTTGGGGCTACTTTATTTGAATTCTTACTATAGGGTAATTAATTTCGTGCTATTACATAACTGACTTCACAATTTGGGTATTCATAACTTATTGGGAATTCCTAAAAAGAAGATCCTTTGAAAGACAGTTTGGTATTCTCAATAAATACACAAAAACCGTTTTAAGGGCTACATACTTTGTATGGTTGTTACTGGATTAACGAAACAATTATGAGAATGGAACCAAGGGATAAGCCCGCTTTCCGGGAATTACTGGGTATGTCAGCTACTATATATATATATATATGCTTATTATAGCCTCAGGCCAATCAAAACCTTGTGAGTGGATTTCGTACTCGGAAGCTGAAAGAAGACTGTCGTATATACGTGTATGTGTGTGTGTGTGTGTGTGTGTGTGTGTGTGTATGTCTTGTGTTTGTACCCCCACCATTGCTTAACAACTGACGTTGCTGTATTTACATTCCTGTAACTTAGCAGTTTGGTAAAAGATACTGACAGAATGAGTACTAGGCTTACAAAGAATAAATCTTGTGGTTGATTTCTGTGACCAACAGCGGTGCTCCAGCATGGCTGCAATCACATGACTGAAACAAATAAAACAATAAAAGTCTATGCCATTTTAATCCTGAGCAAGACCAGGTATCTCTGCTAGTATATATATACATATCTCTGCTAGTATATATATATATATATATATATATATACAGGGATTAGCATTGAGTTGCTTCTCCAACATACTGAAAATTTAGAAATAGCAGTCAAAGAACTACTGATTCTAAACTACAAATTTTTCTCTAAATGGATGGCGATATTTATGGCATACATAGAACAAAAAACCGGAGGGGAAAGCATAAACAAAACAAGTCTTTAGAATCAGTAGTTCTTTGACTGCTATTTCTAAATTTTCAGTATGTTGGAGAAGCAACTCAATGCTA
>NC_068992.1:37195886-37198192 GCF_001194135.2 Octopus bimaculoides | reverse complement strand
TATATATATATATATGTATATATATATATATATGTGTGTGTGTGTGTGTGTGTGTGTGTGTGTGTGTGTGTGTGTATATCATGAAGTATATTTTCCACCTAAATATACTTCATGATGTCGTGCAGCTACTGTTTATACCTCACTCAGAGATTTATTATATATAAATACGTAAACACATATCAGTTTTTGGCAAATTACTTATCTTATTTCCAATATTCCAGGCATTCCGAACTTCATGGAAACGAATTCAAAATTCGAAGCGAGTTGTTATACATATGCCATCTTTAGGTTATCCAGAATATATTAGGAACAATATAAATTTTTTTAATATTCAAGAAAATAACCAGATATGCAGGATTTGTGACATTGTGGGTGAGTTGCATATTTATCACATGAATGACTTATATGATTATCATCGTAATTCATACAATTTTCACATGTTAGCTTGGGTATGATTGTGCTTAGAATTTTAACATTAATACATTTCAAATCATCATCATCATCATCATTATCATTTATGATTGCTACTTTCTATGAAGACATATGTTGGATAGGTTATCACGCTCTGTGCAGTTCTTATTTGGAGTTGCTACTCTCCTAAAGATTGGAGGAAAATGTCTTGCTCATATGTTTCAATTTCAGCATAATTTATTTGGCTGGATGCTTTTCATAACAACAACCACTTCACAGACTGCACTGTCCTTGAGACAACTAAGAGGCCTCTCTACCCTGCAACACCTCTATTCATTCAAGGCAACATGACCAAGAGAGAGCAATGACAGTAGAGCTAGGGTGAGTGGGTTTGAGGAGTGAGGATATGATAGGGATGATTGGGTGTGAGTGTAAAATGATGGAAAGGTAACTACTGGGAGGAGTAATAGAAGAGCTAAATTAATTGTAAGTATATGTTTGCTGAATTGAGTGAGAGATTGAGAGATAGATAATAACAGAGATGGGCAATGGTGAGAGAGAGTAATAATGGTTGACCTGGAAAAGATGTGATCACCAGCTGTATAGAAAGGATAAAGATAAGGTATATCAGTATATGACATAACAACCAATGCTGGTTTGTTTATATTCCCTTAATTTACTGGTTTGACAAAACAGACTGATAGAAAAAATACCAGACATTAAAATAAAGAAGGGAAGTAACTACTTTTGAAAATTATAAATTTCTTCTTTTAAAAGAAATATGCTTATCAGAAAGTAGAAGGAAAATGATGAATCTCTGTTCTTGATATTTCTCCTGAGAAAACTTACAAATAAATATTTGGGTTTTTTTTCTGTTAATTTTTAATGAGCTATTTTTCACAGTAATAAATGTCATGTATCTGTCTGTCTATCAATGTATCTATCAATCACTGTTTTCACGTCAATCTCTCACCAATACACAAATAATCTAGATGACTCAGGCACTGTTCACTTCAGTTTCATGCATTCAGTCTTTTCGGAAAATAGTTGGGTGACTATTTTTTCCATCATTTTAAATTTTATTATCGAGCAGTTTGTCCTGAAGGAACAGTGTGTAATTTCATAGTCAGACAAGTGATGCAGTGGAAGTAGTCTATCACTTTTTTTACCTCGATTTCTCACCCAATACACTCTACTTTTTTAATCTCCACTTCTGTCTGCCTGTCTGTCTGTCTGTATATAATAATAATAATAATAATATTAGGAATAAAAATCCAAATTTACAGGTAAAAACTCAATTAAATTTAATTTATCAAAAATTAAAATTAAATTAAGTTTTGCAGTATAAAATATATAAATATATAGTTTAGGGAAAAGAACCAAAGTTCATGAACTCATCTATGAAAATCCACAGTCACATATAGAAAAATTAATAAGTAAATGCACGATAAATAAGTATAATATAATGCAAAGTAAAAATTATAACATAATGATAATAAAACGACTACACGTGTTTCCTAACCAAGTTTTCAAATAGAAAATAAAATATATTCAAATCGATTAAATCGATCGAAAATCAATTCTATTCAAAAATATAGCTTATCTTCAGGTCAAAATACAACAATAATAATAATAATAACAAGAATGTATATATAAACCAACAATAAATAACAAATGAATGTATATAAAAATACTTATTATATTAAGATAGAAAAATGTTAAACAATATTATTAAAAATATCAAAAATTATAAATGCGCCATAATTAACTTTACGTTTATTATAATATAAACTAACAGAAATATTATATGCAAATCTTATCTTAATGAATCTTTCGTTTAAAATACAATTTAAATGAAGTTTTAGATTAAACTAAAATTATAAACGTAAAATATA
>NC_068992.1:37178142-37195473 GCF_001194135.2 Octopus bimaculoides | reverse complement strand
AGTTTATATTATAATAAACGTAAAGTTAATTATGGCACGTTTATAATTTTGATCCAATCAATGGAACAGCCTGCTCGTGAAATTAACGTGCAAGTGGCTGAGCGCTCCACAGACACGTGCACCCTTAATGTAGTTCTCGGGGATATTCAGCGTGACACAGTATGACAAGGCTGACCCTTTGAATTACAGGCACAACAGAAACAGAAAGTAAGAGTGAGAGAAAGTTGTGGTGGAAGAGTACAGCAGGGTTCGCCATCATCCCCTGCCAGAGCCTCGTGGAGCTTTAGGCGTTTTTGCTCAATAAACACTCACAACGCCTGTTCTGGGAATCGAAACCGTGATCTTATGACCGCGAGTCCGCTGCCCTAACCACTGGGCCATTGCACCTCCACATACACACATAGAGATACATATATATACGAATATGATATAATTGCCAACCAAGTGTGGCATTCTATACAGGACAATGCTACTGACGTTTATAGCCCCAGAAAGACATCTCTTCCAGTTACCTAATGACACACATTCTGTGTCTGATTAGTATTTATGAGGGGAGATCATCACTTCCATCTCTAGCCTTATGCGATACATACGGACTTGAATTCCTGGGTGGTTACCTGTCTTCAGCGCATGTGTTAATCACAAGCTAGTGATGAAAACTCATTCCACTTGCAAAATACTATATGCTTTTTCCAGCAACAAACTGTCGCTGATCTCAAAAAAGGAGAAATACGCTATATTAAATCTCTGAGCAAGATATAAAAAGTAGCAATACAGAATCATAACATATAATTGCCAACCAAGTGTGGCGTCCTATACAGGACAGTGCTACTGATGTTTATAGCCCCAGGAAGACATCTTTTCCAGCTGGCTAATGACACACATTCTGTATCTGATTAGTATTTGTGAGGGGCGGTCATCGCTCCCATCTCTAGCCTTACGCGATACACATGGACTTGAATTTCTGGGTGGTTACCCATGCTCAGCATGTGTTAATCTCAGCTAGTGATGAAAACTCATTCCACTCACAACATACTATATGCTTTTTCCAGCAACAAACTGTTGCTGATCTCGAAAAAGGAGAAATAATCCATTTTAAATTTTGAAATCTACCTGGCTATCCCTCCATGTGTCTGTTTATCTGTGTATCTATCTGTTTCTCCATCTGTCTATGTAACTATCTATGTATGTATATATCTTTCTGTTTCTATCTATCTGCCTATTTACTTTGTCTATCTGTCTGACTGTTGCCTGCCTGCCTTCCTGCTTTCCTGTCTGTCTGTTTCCCTCTCTTTCATTCCCTTTCCCTCTCCCTCTTTATCAGTTTGTATATCTATCAGTCCATCACAGTTTTTACTTCGTGCACCCAATGCACCAGCATTTTTAACTCACAGGCACTATCTATCCCCCTTAGTTTATTCCATTCCATTTTTATTAGAAAAATAGTTGAATGTTTACCATCTTACAATCAATTTTAAGAAACTCGTGTAATGTTTGAACAATTTTTCATGTATGAAGAATATGTAATTTCAAAGTGACAACCAGCAATGCAGTGTCAGCATATGAAGAGATCGACAGTATATCAAGGACAAAGGCAATCCTTTTGGCAAGGAGATATTGGGAGACACAATGAACAAAGTAGAAAAATTGTCAGGAAAACGAAGTAGCAGGATATGTGCATCAACATAGAATTGCAAGAGAGCAACTGTCTGAAGAATGATGTCAGCATTTTCTAACATGAGATGTTGCAAAATGTTACTTATTCTGTGCATAAAACAATAGGTCATGCTCTAGTCTATCATAAATGTTAAGCTCACTGAATTATATAATCAGGAATAAGAGTAGGAAACTAATTTTTCTGTCCCTTGTTATGAAATATTGTCTTGAGATAACACTGCATATACCAAAGGTAGCTGTAAATGGATATTGAGAAAGTGATAAAAATAAGGACTGAAGGGTCAGTGGCATTCCATCAGCACATTTCCTCTGTTCAGCAATATCATGATATAATCTGGTCATAATTTATTTTCAAGTGAAATAATCATTTTTGATAGGCAGAAGGCAAATAATTATCACGCACGCATGTGTGTGTGTGCATGTGTGGTGGGGTTAGTTGCTTATATCGACTCTGTATTTTATTTTATTGACCTTGTAAAGATGAAAGGCAAAGTTGACCATGGCAGAATTTGAAATTAGAATGTAAACAATAAAATACCACATAGCATTTTTGCTGACACGGTAATATTCGGTTAATACATCACCTTTGTTTTTAAATCTAATTTTATATATATAAAAACAAAGATAAAACCAAGTTGATGTCATATGTATAAAAATAACCTAAAGTCTATATGTTTACTTTTGAGCAATTCTGATGCCAGGGTGGTAGGTCCAGTATGTTAGCACAGTGTTCAGCCTGTGATATTAGTCACCATGTATTATTATGAAGCTGAATGCTAATGACATGTGGCTGTAACCCTAAAATGCTTGAAATTTATTGACATAAAAGAAGATGAATTTTTGTATTTTGCTACAGAATCAGAAATGGAGTGAGGGATGAGAAACATAAACAACAGACACATTTGAAAAATACTTTTGTTATTGAATACTTTTATTCTTTAATTCTAATAATTTAATTTGAGATGTGTCACTTGTTTATGTTTACCAATTATATTGTTTGTCTCATAACTGAACCAATATTTAGAGATAGTTTATTTCAAAATGTAACCATTTTTAGATATGAACTTTAGACTTTTGTAAGCTGTTGTCATGTGATGGAATGTTATTTTATCTAACTGAAGAGGCTGAACAATGCCTTGAGAAGTTACTGGCTTTATAACCAACCATACTCTGTGGTGAAGAAACATCTTCATCAGCATAAAGGCATGAAAATAATTAGAATAATTCAAATTACATAGTGCAGCAAGAAATCTGGGGCTGTATTACAAGAAAAAAAAAAAAAAAAAAGAGATTCTTTTGTTTCCCTGTGCATTGTCTTTTAGTGGCAACACCTTTTTGTCAACAATTTATTTTATTTATGCTTTTGGCATACCCTAAGTATTTAATCACAGTGCATGCATATTTGTTTGAAATTATTTCAAGCTGATGATTTTATTTTCAGATCCCAATGTTGATGTTATCTACATTTCCCCAACACATTTAACTGAAGAGGCTGAACAGTACTATGGAAAGCTCCTGGCTTTACGACCAGCCATACTCAGTGGTGATATAAACAAAATCAGTGATATGATGAAACGAGTAACATTTATAGTTCCTGAAGTTATAACACAATTTTCTGTAAGTTCTAATTACTAAATGAGATTAAAAAATATGTAGGACATGTTCAAAGAATTGTTACTGAGATAATATCAAGAAGAGGAGTTATGTTCAATGCTCCTGGCACTGAAACAATTTATACAGAGAATCTGAGATAACTGGAGAAAAGAGCTGGGTATAGTTCATTAAATATATGACATAGAACTTATATAGATGGCTTAGCACATGTGAGCTTAGAAAATGGTTTATTAAAAATGTTGACTGATTAGTGCTGTAAATATAACTTAAGTAATATAAACATAATGGATAATCCTGAGTGAAAAATTTTTGTTGATTTTGGACAAGGTAACTGTGATATAGGCAAACCAAAGAAAGTCTTGTAACCTGTGTTACTCAATACATTACACCTGCATAGCACTACTTGCAGTTTCATCTCCTATAATCAAAGATTTATCATCTCTTGCACTGGGCTAATCTGAGATGACCACGGCTAGTCTTCCTGTTAGCTTTCTATTTGAATCATATATGAGCAGCTTATGACTAAGAATTGTGGCTCATCAAAACTATTTGTAAAATTTTTAGCTTTTTTTTTCCTTTCTTTTTTTGCAATTCTTTTAGCAGTGCTTTGTGAAAGTTTCAAATTTTCAAGAGTTTCTTTAAAACTTACTACATAAGAAGCAGTTAAATATGTTCTATCTGCTAATGGAATATTTAGACTGTCTCACATCAAGGAGATGAGGTGATTGCACTATTTTCTTTTTCCACTTTCTTGTACCTTTGGCATTTAGAAGACTTAGCTAAATTATTAGCATCACATCCACCAGAAGTGAATGAAGTTGAAGGAATACATGTTAAAGTTGAATTGTCAAAGCATTTTTTTTACCATCTTTCTTGCTTGTATTTTCTGAACTTTACAAACATAATTCTTATCCAGTCCACCTAGTTACACCTAAAATTCCAGATTGCAAGATTTTTCAAATGGTTGCATCATGTCCAAATAGATTGGCAAGTTTTTCTTTAAAATTGTCAGGTGTTCTATGAAAGTGATTTGTTTTTTTAGGCTGGAAGAAATTAATCTGACTCATTCATCAATTAGGATCTTAAATTTTATATGGGGCTAATTTGTTTCCATCTTGTGAAGAGATATTGACTGCATACTGAATTTCTCTAACTTTATCTAATACAACACCCATCAGATAGCTTTAATTTTCTTGTTTATGTTCACATCTAATTAAATAAAGGATCTGTTTTAAAACTTGGTTGTTTGTTGGTATCATGCTTCAAGGCTTGTCGGCAATGTTTTTCAAAAGGCTTTCAAAAATTTCATCTGCTGGTTCATTTTTCTCTCTCAAATATATGAATTGTAAATTTTAAACTAACAAATTTTAAACCAATCTATTTTAATTTAACTTTATTATATTCCTGAAATATATGATTATTACAGTTATCATGTTATAGTATGATTATAACACTTAAAAAGGTAATTAATGAGAATTAGCACGAAAAAATTAAGCATTATATCCACAATTCAGCTCATAAAAAGTACTGTTATATATAATCCTTTTTTTCTGCATAAATAAACAAACAATAAAAATCAAGTCTAAAATAAAAAGATGTCACAGCACCAAAAATTTGAAAATAAAAACCTAATAAAATTTGGCCTCCAATGTTTCAAAACATTTACACTCTGTAAGGGATACAAATATTGATAAATCAATCTGATATTTGACATGATCATGTTTTTGATGATGTATTAATGGATAAAAGTTAATGTAAGTCATATTTCAAAACTTAAAAAACGACACACCCTCATTGACTTAATTGAGGACTATGCACTGATATGCAGTGATGAATTGTATGTGGGAAGTGTGACAGTGAGTGTGGGTATGTCTCTCCAATGTCCAGTGTATTTGTTTATGGCTAATATTGTTGTCATAGATTAGTCCCCAAGTCAATGTTGATCAAGCAGGCCTTTGACCAATTCATTAATTAATATGTCCTTTCTGTATTAACATAGTGTGGTGAGATTTGAAGGAGACTGTACTGAGTGATCACATAGAGACCTTTCATTGAAATATGGGACAATGTATGTGATGCGACTGTATCAGTATTTATGTGTATTACATTATTTGTTGTTGGTTAATCTCCAGGCTTTATTGAATAATCCTAGGATCAAATGCATTCCAGATATGAGTATCCCATCTTTTTTTAGAGTTTTTTCTTAAACACAGCATTGCAGCATTGTTTAAAGCATCCTTCCATGTATGACACAGTGGTGTTTGATTTCAAAGAGTTTGGCTGCTATTTCTTGTAGAGACAAGTGAAGTAGATTCAGTCAAAGCATGAATTACTGCTCCTCTACAATTATTATTGACTGTGCATCTAAACGCAATATTTTTGAGCTAGTAAGTAATTTCTGTGTTCATGTTTTTTTTTTGTTATACTTACCTGGACTGAATGAAAGAGATTATAACACTTAAAAAGGTAATTAATGAGAATTAGCACGAAAAATTAAGCATTATATCCACAATTCAGCTCATAAAAAGTACTGTTATATATAATCCTTTTAGGAATACTTTTGTTTATAGTATTCTGGTGTTATATATATTTTTAAGTCAAGCTCCACTGAGTGCCATGTTTGAAAAGGAACTCTAAAGAAGATGGATACTCATTGCCACCATTTATCTCTCTTACTCTGCCATCCCATCTATGCTCTGATCCCTGTTACTTGTGAGTATATTCCTGGCACTTCACCACCATCTCTTTCCTGCTCTCTCTTGCACTTTTACTGTTTCCCCTCTTTCTCTCTTTCCCTTGCTCTTCCCTCTGGCTGGGTAGCCATGTATCTCACACCTGTTTTGGCCCTCACCCTTGATCACTCTCTCTCCTTCTCTTGCTTTTTTCTCTGGCTAGGTAGTCCAGAATCTCCTTTACATCAGCACACCTGTTTCAGTCCTCTTTCTTGTTACCTCTCTCTCCCAACTGTAAAAACCATACCAAAACTGACCTCACCTGTGCTGGTACCACATAGAAAGTACCCAGTCCACTTTGTGGAGTGGTTGGTGCTAGGAAGGGCATTCAGTCATAAAAACCCTTCCAAAACGGACACAGTGATAATTTTTTATTAAAACTAGTGTTACCAATTGGTAACTTTGGAATTATAGCTTTACTTTAGTCAGATGTCTTGGTGCTTATACTAAATGATGAAATGAATTCTAATTTTCAAAAGAATATTTTTACCTTAAAATAAGACCAAATAAGTAGCAGAGGAATGGTATTTGGCAAATTTGAAAAAATAGTAATAATTTTTATGTTTATTTACCCATATTATTTTTATTTTCATCCACCCATGTTTTAATCTTCATTTACTCATACCACATTGATGTTTATTTACTCATACATCATTATTTCAGAGAAAAAAGATGTGTCTTGCATCAATGCTGAAATATAGTCCTCAGGCACTGAAACGAATAAAAAATTTAGTGAAAGGTCGTGAAGCATACATTGTTCCAGGCATGGTTTATATGGATGACATGGAAGTGGCTAAGCAATTAGACTTAGCAATTCTTGGTCCTGATCCTGAAACAGCCCAACTGTATTCTACAAAGTCAGGAGTCAAGCGAATTTTTCAGAGTTCTGAAGTAAACATGCCACCTGGAATTTTTGATATCTATACTGAAGAGCAGGTGAGTAGGTTGTTTTTGGATTCATTTTTAAGCATTTAAAAACATTTGGTGGATTTATAGGGAACTGCCATACTGATAGATGAAGAGTTGAGCATTGCTAGTTTATTGTGCGTTTCTGGCTAAGATGCTTTATCTTAATGGTTCTATCTGACTTGCAACAAATAGGTAACATAGTGAGGTTTAGTTCACTGTTGTTTTTTATGGCTGATCTCAAAAGAAACTCGTTACACAGAGGCATCTGCTCTTAAATCAATATGCTATTCAATAATAAAAGATTCCTATAGATAAAACAACCCCAACCCTATTAACATTGACTTAAAAGGTATTGTGGTGATAGGAACTCTATCACTACTATCTTTGTCATGATAAATAAAGCAGTTGGGAAATTTCATTATGGAAGTCACTTCAGATTTATTATGATCCTCTGATAATTAGCTTCATTAGCTTTATTAATTTTTTTTCAGTCTATAAAAATAGAGTTTTTCATCATTGTCATCGTCGACGTCATCATCGTCATTGTCATCGTCCGTCATCATCATCATCATCATTTAATTTCTGCTTTCCATGCTGGCATGGGTTAGATGGTTTAACTGGAACTGGCAAACTGGAGAGTTGCACCAAGATCCAGTCTGATTTGGCATGGTTTCTATGGCTAGATACCCTTCCTAACGCCAACTACTTCAAGAGGGTAATGGGTGCTTTTTATATACCACTAGTTGGGTGCTTTTGCATACCACCAGCACAGGTGTCAGTTGCATGACACTAGCATCGGCCACATCTATGATTTCACTTGGCTTGATCAGTCTTCTCAAGCATAGCATATTGCCAAAGGTCTTGGTCACTTGTCATTGCTTCCATGTGGCCCAACATTTGAAAATCATGCTTCACCACCTTGGCCTGTCTTCTTGAGTCTACTTCTTCCACAGGATCCATTCACAGTTAGAGGTCGGCATGTCTTTATACAGCTGTCCTTGTCTATACTCATCACATGACCATACCAGCACAGTTGTCTCTCTTGCACGCCATATCTGATGTCTCTTATACCCAACTTTTCTCTTGTACATGCACAATGGCATTGCACATCCAGTGAAGCATACTAGCTTCATTTCTTTCAAGCCTTTGCATGTCCTCAGCAGTTACTACCCATGTTTCACAGCCATGTAGCATGATTGTTCACACACAGGCATCATACAATCTGTCTTTCACTCTGAAGGAGAGGCCCTTAGTTACCAACAAAGGTAGGAGCTCTCTGAGCTTTGCCCAACCTATTCTTATTCAAGCGGCTATGCTTTTGGAGTATCCACCTCTGCTGCTGACTTGGTTACCTAGATAATGGAAGCTATCAACTACTACAGTAGGTATCCCCACAGGCATTTGATGGAGTCTATTTTCTGTACATTTCTAGTGTTTACTGTATTTATACACCTGCCACACATACAAAGACTATTTTCCCAGTTAACCTTCCTCTGATATTGCTGCACTTCTTATGTGTTACTAGCTTGCACTGGGTACATCTTATGGAGTTTCTACCTACACCTTTCTTACATATTGAGCAGGGCTATCTACCTGTGGGGATTTGTGATTTGTCCTCTTTCCTACTTATTATGACTTTAGTTTTTGCTAAATTAACTCTAAGGTTCTTTGATTCTAGACCTTGCTTCTACACTTAAAATTTCTTCTCTAGTTCTGGCAGTGATTTGTTTTTATTATTATAAGTGAAACAAGGGAGTGATATGGCAGAATTCCTAGCATGCCAGGCAAAATGCTTAGCAGTATTTCATTTGTCTTTCTGTTTTGATTTAAACTCTACTAAAGTCAACTTTGCTTTTCATCCTTTTGAGCTCGATAAAATAAGTATCAGTTTCACACAGGGGTCAATATAATTGACTCCTCCCCACTCTAAAACTGCTAGCCCTGTGCCAAAATTCGAAACTATTATTAAGAGTGAAATGATACACATGATAGATTGAAGTTGGGAGATGAGTTTTGGTTGTGGTACCATAATAAACAAGGTTTTAACCTTAGGCCTAACAAACTGATACCACTCACTCATTACTTGTGTAAATCTGAAATAGTTATTTTGATTAGGTAGAAACAAAATACATTTTGTGAACATGCAGTGCATGCAATGAATATATGGTTGAAATAACTTTCTTCATATATGTACATAATCTCAACTTATTGGACAAAGATAGCAGCAGAATAATGTTTTTCTGTTAATTGTGAACAAAGCAAGAGAAGAAATATATGTTTCTAATAAGCACATCAATACTTCTCACATTACAAAACTAACCTGCACAGATGAAAAAACTAAATAAAACAGCAAAATCTACCTTTGATCACCAGTAAAACACAATAAAATTATCTGATACCTGTTATTTCAACTTATTAGGTAAATTCTATTCATCTACCAGCTAAATTTCTTTATTCATTGTTAATCTTTGATTTTTACCTAACCAAATCAACAACAACAATCTGTCGCTCTAAATTATTTTTTTGTCCCTTATTGTTCGCCTAAGTGAATCAACAACTACATCTGGTAACAACTTTAGCAAAGTTGTTTGGAAAAAAAAAACATCACAAATTTTGACAAATAAACAAACACTGCCTTTTCTACTTTTATTGTTATTATTACAATTGCTGCTGTTGCTTTTGCTGTTGCACTTAATACTGCTGCTACTAATGCTACTACTAGTGCATTTGTTGCTTAGTGATTCTACTACTATTGCCATTGCTACTGCTTCTGCTACTGCTGTGACAATTGCTTTTGCTGCTGCAACTGCCTTTGATTTCTACTTCTACTGCTTCAACACCCGCTACTACTAGTGCTATTGCTGCTACTGCTACTATTACTGTTACCACTTCTGATACTGTAACTGTTGCTATTGCATTACTGCTGTTGCCACAACTACAACTACCAATATGCTATTATGATTAAAACAACAAAAAGTTATCAATCCTTCAAATCATGTTATTCCTCTGTTACTCTTCTAACACATTGTAGTCACATTATCCTTTTGGTGATTAGTATATGGTATTGCTCAGTTTGACTCCATTGCTTGGCCCTTGGTTACTTTAACAGACATACTCTGTTGCGGGCATTCAGTTCAGAACTCAAGCTTGACGCTGTCATGATTTTTCAATGCAATGCCACTATCTGCTCTTTCTCAAAATGCCAAAAATCACAAGTTAACTCACTGGACAATTTTCTCTTTTCACCACCAATATCTGTGGATTTCAAATCTAAATTCAACTCATCATGTTATTTACATGCAGTCTACACCTTCCTATTTATCTCTCAGATACAAATCTCCAACCAATCTTATCTTAATTTCACCTCAAAAGTGATGTTTTTGCATATGTAGCTTCCACTTTTCTTGTCACTCACCTATTTCAGCAGTAATGACCTTCATTTCTTCTGAAGTAAAGACGCCTTTCAACAACTTGAATGTCTCTCTCTTCTTAATGACTGTCAATGTGGTTTCCCCAAAGCCTGATCCACTGATTATCTACTCTTCTCTGTCATTCTCCTATAAGCTCTTGCCTCAGAGGAATGTGGTAAAAGCAATGTTGTTACTCTCAATACTGTCTCCTTTCTTCTCCTTTCTCTACCTTTTTTACCATTACTATAATGATTGCTACTCCTTGGAGCTACTGGGCTCATAACACCTCCATCCAGGCATTGCCATCCCACTTGTTTCTTCTCCTCTCAATACCCTTCTTGTGTCTTTGGAATTCTTTACAGCCCGTATCTTTCCCACAAATGATAGCAAGTTTCATGAAGAACATTAATGGCAACTATTTCATGAGTCTAGGAGTATTGTAGAAGCTATTCCTCCAGATCCTGCGAATAACGAAAAAAAGGTGTGAACTCAAAACTGACACACTGAAGTAGACAGTATATTTCTTGCTCTCTGTTGCCTCATTACTGCCATTGTTTTTTAAAGATAGAAAAAGAAAGTAGTGATTTTCATCTTTTCTTCTCCTTTGGTGTCACTTCAAAGTCAAAGCTATATTCAAGCAGGACCAGATTTAAACCATGGGGAGCCCACAAGTTCAGTGGGCCCCTTATACACAAGAATTAAAATCTTGGAAAATTACCAAATTTAAATCTCAAACCCCATCTATTTCATGTAACTGAATTTGATGAGTTAGCAGAGAAAGTTTAAATAAATGACTGAAAATGTTGCTTTATAGATACACTTTTCAAAATTCAGATTTCGCTTTTCACACATCCAATTGTGGTGTTTGACTTTTCTTTCATTGTGAAAAGTACAAAGAAGTGGGGGAAGAAGAGGTAAGATATTTTTCTTTTAAAGTGAGTTACAAATGTTTCAGATCGTGGAATAAGATAAAATGACAGAAAATTAAGAAAAAGAAAATAAATCACTTTTGTGGTTGTCGCTGTTCCTAAGACATGATGAATGTGTGTGTGTGTGTGTGTGTGTGTGTGTGTGTGTGAGGGGTTGGGGTGGAGACACCAACATTTAAGATGGCTTCCCTTCATTGTTTTGCAATGCGTTAAAAAAAAAAAAAAAGGGGTGGAGAATCCCGACAAAAACAGGAAATTCAAATAGCTATTTCCAACAGTCTTTTCCAACTTTCTGAACAAATCTTGCCTGAGTCACAAAATCCTCAAAAAGGCACAGTTGATAGGATATTTTGGGCCAGATAGTTGTAATGAAAGGCAAAAGACTTACAGAAACATGTCATTTTAATTTTCTATGATTTAGTTAAAGTCTGTGACAGCGCAAAGAGAAATACTTGTGAGAAATACTTTATAGATTTGGCTATCTAGATGATCAACATACACACACACATTAAGCAATATGTGTGTGTATGTGTGTGGGGGGAATTGTACTGTTTAGAAATATAATCTGAGTTGTAAGATCTACAAGTTAGACTTGGAGTACCTTATTAGATATTGGTTTCTTAAATACCTACATAGTGTCATATTTGTGGAGAAGGGAAATGCAGTTGTGTTAATATCTTTTTTTTTTTTGCTTGCTATTACGAGGGTCAACTGAAAAGTTCATAGGTTGATCAAGAGACTTTCATGGAATGTGACCAAATGAAGTTTATTTTTCAACATAATCCTCCATTGTGGCCACACACTTCTTCCATTGGTATTGTAGAGCTTGGATCTCATTGTCAAAGAAGTTTTCATCCTGCTGGACACAAAAATTAGAATGTCATCATCATTGTAAAACTGGATCCCAGTCAAATATTTCTTTCCTGTTGGGGAAGAGATGATAGTTGATGGAGCCAAATCAAGAGAATAGGGAGGGTGATCGATCAGTTCAAAGCCACAATCATGCACAACAGTCATTGAAAGGAAGGATACGTGTGCCGGAGCATTGTCCTGATGAAACAAGACCTCTTTCATCAGTTTTTCCTGGGTGTTTGATCTTGAGTGCCTTTTGCAATTATCTCAGCAAGTTGGCATAGTACTCTCTAGTGATGGTGTGACCCTTTTGAAAATAGGAAATAAATACACTGCCTTTTGTATTCCAAAAAACTGAGGCCATCACCTTCCCCGCAGATGAAATGAGCATGGCTTTCTTTGGAGCAAGGGAGAAAGAGGTGTTTCCACTGCATGTATTGTCTTTGACTCAAAGTGATGAAGCTTAGGAAACATTCAAGGAAATCATCTGGATCTGCCTGAAACAACGTTAGATTTTCTCATGCACTTTTGAACAGGTGTCAGAAGACTTGACACCCACCAAGCAGAAACCTTCATCATACAATGTTCGTTGTGCAAAGTACTCTCAACTCTCTTGTGAGGTATGCTAATAGCATTGGCTATTTGATTTATAGTCAATTGCCTGTCATTCATCATCATGTTGTGAACATGATTAATGTTTTCCTCAGTGGTTGCAGTTGTAGGATATCCAGACTTTGGGCCATCTTCAACATTCTCTCTTCCTCTCCTAAATTCAGTTGCCCACTTTTGCACTGTTGATAAAGCTGAAGAGTTATGTCCTAATGTAGCAACCATGTCAGCATGAATGTCCCTGGAGGCTAAACCCTTTTCCTGCAGGTACTTTTCAATGTTGTCAATTTTCATTATGAGTTACTTTTTAAGTTTTCTTTAAACAATCAGATGTTGGTTACCTGGAAAGAAATAATGCAGTTATTAATAGAGTTGAAATTAATGCATGCAAGAAATTTCACAACTCTAGCATCACTCCTTCATAGTCAGCCTATGAACTTTTCAGTTGAGCCTTGTAATAACATATGGGAAATGATTATGGTTACAACTAGGTATGAAACCTTGGTGATAGACTTTGCTGATCAATAGATTACTGACAGTATTGTGCTCATTTGGATATTGTTCTTTTAATTAAGTACAAACAGTATTTTTCTAGCATGTGTAATTGAGTTAACCATTGTATTTAACAGTTGTTTATTATATCATCTCAATTAGCATACCTCATGAGAGAGTTGAGAATACCTTGCACAATGAACTTGATGTGATGAAAGTTTCTTCTCAGTGGTTGCCAAGTCTTCTGACAGATATCCTGTCAGAATTTGAATACAAAATACAGAGAAATTAAACTAAAGTCATTTATTTATATGAAATACATTTCACCTGGCATTCTACCATCTCAGCTATCTTTACTGCTCATTTTTATTTAAATTTTTAGAATCGATGTTTTCAAATTTTTGATGTTTAATGTTTTTTTTTTTTTCATAGAAACAGAAAAAAAAAATCTCTGAATAAATTTCATGAGTATTTTTAGTATATTTATTATTATAATTACTATATTATTAAAACTATATATTTATAATTAAAATTTTATTCACTCCCTCTTACACATTCATTCCTAAAAAAGCAAAAATGATAAGTAAACAATTTTAAGATGATTAAAAATGCTTAAACTATTGAAGTTCCTTTCAGATCTATTAAGCATCTGTCTCTATTTCAGCTTCATGAGTCTTTGGCTCAATTAATTATTGAAAACTTTACAATAGGAAGGTGGCTTTTGAAATTTAACACAACTGTTTCTAGCAATGGTATAGCCTATTGTGATACTATGCATTTGAAATGCTTTGTTCAAATCTATAAAGAAGCAATTCGATATGGAGACAAATGGACCCATAAATGGGCTCATGTGAGTTACACATTGCATTATTTTTTGGTATTGGTTTTATATTGAATTTTTGAAGTTTTCACATAAGCATTATATGTACATGTAAACTTTTTTTTATTAAACCTTACTTTTCTTTTAAAAGGAATCTTCTTTGAATATACTTCTCAATGAACTCCCTGAGTATCTCAGACACTATGCAAATCCAGTAAATAAGTCCAGATATTGTGCCTGGGAAATATATAAAAAAGCTTTTCTTTTAAGAGGTAATTTTTCTCAATGCTATTTGTCCAGTTTATGCTATGATATTTGTAAACTTACAGTCTTCCTTTTCCATTTCATTTCTGAATTTGTAAAAAGAATTAGTTACTTAGTTACTATTTTAGCTATTAAAATAGTAATCTGGTAAAAATAGTTTGAAATGCCATTGAATATGGTAGAAATGACAAATAGTGATATTTTTGGAAGTTAGTTGAACCTGTACATATTTCTATCAAGAGAAAGAACAACTGTTACGCCTAAAGAACTTTGATGCCAATTGACTTGTTGATGTAATATAATCAAATGGTCACTCAAGTGAATTGACACAAATCTTATATTTTGGAATTATACATTCCATGATGCAGTTTGTTTTCTCTGTCACAAAATTAATATGTCTATATTTTGAATGAATAATTTAGTATCATAAAGAAAGTATTAAGTAACAAAAGTCAGATCAGTTCATTTCTGGTTTTGAATATATTAAATATTTCTTCTCTTTGAGCTTGTGAAAATAGCATTAGTTGCATATGGGAATATTTTCTATGTTTGTAGATCATCAACAAATATATTGAAATGGCTATTTGCTAAGTTCCAAGGGAAGATACCATGTGAGAAATGATAAATTTCAAGAAATCAAGTTTCTTGAAATTTGACTCCAAAAATGATCCCACATACCAGTAGTATGGATATGTTGTTGCTGTTGATTAACCTCTGTCTATTTGGTTCTGGAGGCGCAATGGCCCAGTGGTTAGGGCAGCGGACTCGTGGTCATAGGATTGCGGTTTCGATTCCCAGATTGGGCGTTGTGAGTGTTTATTGAGCGAAAACACCTAAAGCTCCACGAGGCTCCGGCAGTGATTGAACACACTTTTTATCAAATTCATTCCCTCCATGGTTATTTCATCTCTTTTTAGACATGATGCCCCCAGAACTACCTTATTTGATGTGCTCCTTTTTGAAGAATGTGATTTGAGACACAATAGGCTGCTATTTCTAGCAGATAGAGTGACCTAGTGGAAGGTCTCTTGTTAGACTGTTTGTGATATTCGGTTAGCATGTTAAGTAGAAAGTTTTTCACTGAATACCTTCTAATATGCACTGAGTGAAGAATTGGGAGCAAGACTAAATTTCTATTCCTTCTAGATTTAAAATATTTTGAAAGTGGTCTAAAACATTTTCTTCTTCGTGTGGTTTTCACAGAAGAAACCTAATATTTAATTACATTTTATTTTAGTAGTGATTTTGAAGATTTTAGCCAGGTAGTGGAATGAAGGTGTAATTCTATTACCTGAAGAGGATAAATGCTTGAGATTGAAGTTCTTAAATATAACAAAAATATAGTATCTATGTTTTCTTGATTCATAGTGGAATAGACTTTATAAACTACTATAAAGTTTGTTATGTAAGCAACTAAGCTCAAATAATATAAAAAATGAGGTTGAAGATATTTACACATTTCCTTGAGAGATTTAGCAACTTAATACTGGAAATCAAAGCAGGTAATAAATTTAGTTTCAGATAATTTTCTTTCTGTATATTTCTTCAATTAAATGTTCACCATTTCAGGAGGAATTATTGAAGCATATCCTCCCAGTGATTTCGTCACAGCAGTACAAGTAGATCTTCTGATTGCACCAAATGGAGAAACCCAAATACTGTGTACTGGAGATCAAATTATATCTCAAAACCCTTTTGATCCTTGGGGTTTATCGGTTCCACAGTGTTCAATTGAACCACCAAGAATCAATTGTGCTTGTCTCAAAATAGCCAATTCATGCAAAGGCAGGGGAATCTTGGGATATGTAACTGTAATTTTTGCTACATTCATTTGTGAACAAACGGTAAGATTTATTCTTTTATTGAATATTAAGATATTGAAGTGAAATATAAATCATAAATGTAAAATGAATTTGAGAGCTTTTGTTTGACTGGCAGAGAGAGAGAATGCATGTTCCAATAATTTGGCAAACACTTTTATAAAAGTTTTATGTCTGCATTCGCAGTTTGCTTAAAATATTTATTTTTGTATATCTATCTGAATGAGTCCTAGACTAAATATGTTATAGTACTAAGTTTCATACATCTCATACCTCAGTTTAAATTATTCTAGGATAGACATTGCCATTCATCCCTTCAGGCTTTATAAAATAGTACTGGTACTACACATAGTTCAGTGATAATGACTAAATACCTTAGAGCAAAATTTACACATGTTTCTGCCATTGTATTATGACAATTGTAAACAATACATCAGTACAATATGTACATTTGTAACAAAAAAAAAACAAAAAAACAAACAAACAAAAAAACAAACAAACAAACAAACAAAAAAACATGAATATGTTCTATAGTACATTATAGAAATAAAGCAAAACTGTTAACACACCAATGATTTATTGTGTGATGCAGTGACCTAGAAATGTGTTAAGTGTGCAAATTGGTCTATCCAGTTTATTTTGACCCTTAATGTTGGTGAATTTACAATTAGCGTGTTTGCAGATACATACTAAAAGTACACAATTGCTGATGACAGTTCCAACAAGAACTGAAAGAAGCATACATTTGTTCCCTCTTTCTCTGTCCGCACACAGAAAAATTGTTTACACTCAGTGTAAAACACATGGTTGACTAAAAAACATGGAGGTATGTTCTACAGTACTAATAGCAGTGTGTATGTGTGCGTATATTATATAATATATATATATATATATATATATATATATGTATATATACTAGCAGTATAGCCTGACCTTGCCTGGGTGTGACTTATTACGCCATCTATGATAAGTCTTGCTAGGTGAAAATCAACTAAAGAAGAAAGTCTTACAACAAAAAAACCCTTATGATGTAAATATGTTCATAATTCAAAAGACGATGAAATTAATAGAGAAAGTCTGAAGGCTGTTTTGCGTAACATTATTAAGCATATGTAAATTTCATCCATCTAATTGGCTATAGAAATGCTTGTGCAAAACAACTTTTTGCGCTGCCCTGATTATACATAGCAGGGTAATCCCTTT
>NC_068992.1:37176997-37177832 GCF_001194135.2 Octopus bimaculoides | reverse complement strand
CCGTCTTTCCGAAATGCAATTTGGAGGCATAATCTATGTATATTTTAAACAGAACAACAAAAGTTATAATAGATGGCAGGGTCAGTAGTTTTCACATATCTGTAATTTTTCAGATTAACACCCACACGATTACCCAACCCTAATCCTAAACCTAATCCTAACACTAACCTTAACACTAACCCTAAACCCTAACCCTAACCCTGACCCTAAAACCATAACCGTAACACTAATCCTAACCCTAACCGTAACTGTAATCCTAAACCCTAACCCTGACCCTAACCCTAACACCCAAGTGAAAATCGTGCTATATTTACACAACATTAACGAACATGAGTTATATTTTACTGAATGATTGTGTACTTGCATGTGTATGTGTTTGAGAGAGCGAGAGAGGAAGAGGTAGAGAGAGGGGGTGAAAGGAATAGAGGTAGTTAAAAGTTTTCTTATGACGGCTTCTCTTCACTGCCTATTACTTCATTAGAAATCTACGGATGCACATACGCACATAATAGAGAAAAATGAAACAAGTATGGACGACTTGCTCTGAAACACCACCGAGTGGGGAACACTTCTCAAAAATAACCTGCAGTTGTTTCCTTCAAAATTTCTACATGCTCAAGATGTACATACATCAAGGTATATTTGTAGAAAATTTTATGAAAAAATATTCATTTTCCTGGAAGTTAAGAGGAGTTTAAGTGGAATTTCCGAAAATTGTCCTCCACCCCCTCCCAAAACACTTTCACCGAAAATTTTTGTATATTCGGAATCTACATAATAAATAATATATGCATTGAAAATTTCATAAAAAATATTCATTTTTCTGAAAGTTATG
>NC_068992.1:37174816-37176233 GCF_001194135.2 Octopus bimaculoides | reverse complement strand
AAAATGCAGAAAATTACTGTAGCTGAAGATTGCTCTTCATATTGCATTTAATGTAATGCTCGCATTACTTAAATAAATTGGAGTAGCATGAAACGTGCATACTGCAATCACCTTTGAAATCCGTGTTGCTTATTTTTTGATTTTGATCACTTATCCTTTTGGGATATGATATTTGGGTGCCTACGCATAAGTACCATATTCAACCTTGAATTTATATATATATATATATATATATATATATAATCGCTAACCACTACATATATACATACTATATATTATTTTATTCTTTTATTTGTTTCAGTCATTTGACTGTGGTCATACTGGAGCACTGCCTTTAGTCAAACAAATTGACTGCAGGACTTATTCTAGTATTTATTCTATCGGTCTATTTTGCTGAACAGCTAAGTTACAGGGATGTTACCACACCAACATCGATTGTCAAGTGATGGTGGGGGGACAAACACAAACACACAAATATATACATACATATATATATATATATATATATATATATATATATATATATATATATATATATATATATATATATATATATACAACAGGCTTCTTTCAGTTTCTGTCTACCAAATCCACTTGAGGCTATAGTAGAAGACACTTGCCCAAGGTGCTGTACATGAGACTGAACCCGGAACCATGTGTTTGGGAAGCAAGCTTCTTACCACACAGACATGCCTGTGCCTATAATATATATATATATTCTTTTATTCTTTTACTTGTTTCAGTCATCTGATTGTGGCCATGTTGGAGCACTGCCTTGAAGGGTTTAAGTCTAGCAAATCGATCCCAAGACTTATGTTTTACAGCCTAGTACTTATTCTATTGAACCACTAAGTTATGGGAGACGTAAAAACCAACACCAGTTGTCAAGCAGTGATGAGAGGGATAAACACAGATACAGACACGCACATAGATATATACATGCATACATACATACGTACATACATACATACATACATACCTAACCCCCCAACCTGGCTCATTCCCCTGCTCCCGCACTTGCCCTTACCTCTCCAACACTACCCTCCTCACTAGCACACATCATCGACCCTATCACATCACTGACTCCTTCATCTGCACTTCTACCAATATCATCTATTGCATCTCCTGCTCTCTCTGCCATTCTCTGTACATCGAACAAACGGGACGCCGCTTGGCTAACCGGTTCGCAGAATACCTCCAGGACGTCTGCCTCGGCAATGACACCCCGGTCTCACACCATTTTCGATATACCGGTCACTCTTTGCAACACCTGTCTGTGTTCAGATTGTCCTTGCACAGGGGCCATCCGGACTCCTGTTTGCACTGTGAACAGGGATTAATCTTCTCTCTTCGCTCCTTTGTACCATATGGACTCAACTCTCCTACCCTCTTCATCTAACCTCCTCCCCTTGCCTCT
>NC_068992.1:37170883-37174440 GCF_001194135.2 Octopus bimaculoides | reverse complement strand
ACTACACCATGCCACACAACACATCACATCACAACACAACCACGCACACATCAGCACTAACCAATTCCCATCCCCACATTTTCACACCTACACATGCACACACGCACACGCCAAGATCACCAGCCCTCTTTCACACGCACATACATACTCTCTTATACACATGCGCACCTTCGTTTTTGGATCACTACTACTTTGTTATCTCCTCTTCTTCTTAGCTCTCCTGTGTGACCTTGCTTTCCGGCATTTGCCATGATAGATCGCTAACCACTACACACATTTTTTTCTCTTCTTGTTTCTCTCCTTGTTTCTTTCTGTGTTCCTTTCTGTGGAAGAGCGTAGGCTGGAAACGTTAAAGACTTTTTCAATTCCCGAGCGTTATACTAATGCATCTGTTTGTTTTCTACACCACCTGTCTTAGTCTTCTTTCAGTCTGCCAAATCCACCCACTCAAAAGGCTTTGGTCAGCCCAAGGCTATAGTAGAAGTCACTTGCCCAATGTGCCATGTGATGGAACTAAACCTGGAACCATGTAATAAAGAAGCAAGCTTCTTATCAGACAATCGCAATATATATATATTAATCAATGAAATTCCAGCAAAGTCTGATTTTCATGGTGTATTATTTGCAATTTTTACAGTTTTACAATATTAAAATAAACTAATACTTTCATGTGTTATACACTCATCAGGTTTATGTAGTGACAGTTTATTTCAATATTTTAGAATTGTAAAAATTGCAAATTATAAATCATGAAAATCAGACTTAGTTGGAATGTTATTGATTGATATATTCTTCTATATACTCATACAAACTTGAACACACACACACACACACATGCACACGAATACACACACACAATATAAAAATCAAACCAGTTTGATTTATACATGTAACTCCTGATAAATATATTGAGTTCCCTCCTTTCATTTGCCTACTCATATACACACACACACATATATATATATACATATAAATCATCATACACACACACACACACACACACACACACACACACACACACACATACACTCACGTATATATATGTATATATAAGAATAATGGAAAATGGAGACCAATGCTCAAGTTGTTATTTAAATCATTTAAATCATTTATATCACCATATCACCGACATGTTTCAATAGATGCATGAAAATAAATCCATGAGAATGAACAATGTGGAACAATGCATCAATCTTATCAGGGAGGATATAAACAATAGTGTGCATTAATAAGACATTTTAACAGATGTAATAAACTGCAATATATGATGTATATGATGTTAGTCCTAGAGCGCACAATGTTCCTGAAGGTCGGCAATAGTCTTCCTCGGTCACGAGTAGATGGCCATCATCATATATATATATATTAATAATTTAGAGAAGAACCACCACGGTGCAACTCAAACGATGAAGGAGATAAGACACCATCTAGAAAAGCGTACTATACAAAATAATAATTTAAAAATCTAAAAAATCCAAGAGAAAATTTGTAATCCATAAAATCTATAAAATATTAGGCTAAAAATTTAAATCAGTTTAGTAAATTTATAAAAGGGTGGGGAGAAAACCTCTTCTTCAACGCCATATTGTCACGTGTCTCACATATTTTAATTCTACATGGTAATTTTAATAATTAGGGTTATGAATAAACACCATTTTGTCACGTGATACACATCGTATAAATTCTATGCCTCATGGGTAATAACTACATTCTACAAAGAATCTTCGTTAAGATAAGTGATGTTGTTCTTTTTCCTAATACTTTTGAACATCCTAATTCATTTAATAGTTAATTACATTATCTTTATATATGTCTTCTTTCTCTTAACCTACAGAAAGTATTTCTTCAATTGACGTTTTATGTCTTTAACTTGACAGATGTTTATTATTATTATGATTATTATTATAAAACCTTGACACTTTATTTATTGTACTAAATATTGCTTAAACATACAAATTTTTCTACTTTTCTTACTTTATCGCATTTTTAAATATTAGGATATGTGTTTTGAAGTTACAAGACCGGAAGAGTGTCCTCATTATGAGTGGTTTTTATCTTGATCGATTCATTGTAGAATGACCAGATCTTTTCCACTTTTATGTGGTCATGAAACGTGCATAGTCTTTTATTCACTTTCGTTTTTATAAATTTACTTAACCGATTTAAGTTTTTAGTCTGATATTTTATAGATTTTATGGATTACAAATTTTCTCTTGGAAATTTTAGATTTTTAAATTAGTATTTTGTATGGTGTCTTATCTCCTTCATCATTTGAGTTGCACTGCGGTGGTTCTTCTCTAAATTATTAATACATTTTTATTATATAGTTAAATTTGATATTATTAAATTGTATATCCTTGTAAGTTCGGATTTTGTAATTCCCTAACATTATAATATTTATTTATATATATATATATATATATATATATATATATATATATATATATATATATATATGTACATATAATCACATGTCTATGCATGTAAATATATATATATATATGCAAATATACATACATATGTATACATATAAATACATACATGCACACATATACACATATGCATGTATATACATGCATGCACACATACACACATATACATATATATACATATATGGAAAACAAAGGAATGCTAGTAATTTTTAAATTGTTGTTAAGACATTTGACATTATAGAGTGAGAGAAGAAGAGAAGGAAGAGAAAAAGAGAGAAAGAGAATTAAAGGAGAAATGGAGGTATAAGCAAATAGAGAAAAAATATTGGAAAGAATATATGAAGGAAAGAATAGAAGGTATGGGAAGTGAAAATAAAAAGTAAGTTCCAGATGTTGTTAAGTAAGGGGTAGATATTTGAAATAGCTGAGTGTTGTTTCCAATGTAAACACTTGTAAACACATTCTTTATAGATGCTGACTAGTGTATTTTTGGAAAAGAGTATAAATAGTTGTTCATTCATACAAAGAGGACAGAATGATTTCCCTTTATCATAGGAAATTGATCTTGATAAAATTTTCCAATCTAAAGAAAATTGTTTATTAGAGTCTTTGAGATGCCAAATTAGTTTACTAAGACCTGTAGAATTACAATTTTAATGTGGAAAGGTGATTTGCGATACTTTCACTTTCATAGAAACAAATCCAACATAAAAGAGTTCTTTATATTCAGAAGTAATTTTGCATTGGTAAGCAGTGTTAGCAATTCTACAATTTCCATTGAGAACACAAGTTTTATTCGGACCACAATTACAAGGACTATTACTTTTGATACTATTATTTAAGGAGAGACAATTGTCATTATTATTAATGTTATTGCAGTTATTAAATGAAACTCTTTTACCTTTAAGAATATAGTTGTTATGTAAGGATATAATCTGTAGGAGGTTATTGGTGTTGGAAAAGTCAATTCTGATATGGTGGGTGTCGAAAATGGAGTGGTACCTGGAATTTTGGGGAAGTATAGTTACTTAGACTGTTTGTTTTTAAATTTTCGAAGATAAGGACTATGGCTGTTTTGATATAAAGGGATATTATCTGGATTATTGTCTACGGGAGGAACAATAT
>NC_068992.1:37165395-37169454 GCF_001194135.2 Octopus bimaculoides | reverse complement strand
TTGATAAAAATATAAATCCTCTCATTTACATGGATGATTTAAAGCTCTTTGCAAAAAATGACCAACAACTTAAAGGCCTACTAGCGATTGTTAAACAATTCAGTGATGACATCAGGATGCAATTTGGCCTTGATAAATGTGCAAAAGCTACCTTTATCAAACAAAATATGACAAAAAAGTCTAATGTGAACCTTGACCAGCAAAATGTCATAAAAGAGTTAGAACCAGCGAAGAGCTACAAATATCAAGCATCCAGTGATGAGGGAAAGGATCAGAAGAGAATGTTATCGCAGAGTGAGAGCAATACTGAAGACAGAGCTGAATGCAAGAAACAGGATCGAAGCGATCAATGCTCTAGCCATACCAGTCGTGACTTATTATTATTATTAATATTATTATTATTATTATTATTAGTAGTAGTAGTAGTAGTAGTAGAAGTAGTAGTAGTAGTAGTAGTAGTAGTAGTAGTAGCATAATTACTGTCATCTAGATAATTAGAGGTAGAGCCTGGATCAGGATGGTTACTTAATTTGTTCTTTATATCCTACCTTATACAAGGCTGAATTATAGAAACCAGCATCATTATTGAAAACGATTACATTGGCAGATAATTTAAAGATTCTAAGCAATATGTTTTTAGCCAAATTTTTTGTTATATTAGTAGGGTGATTGCTAAAAATGCTGAGGTATTTTAGGTTGTTTAAAGGTTTATAGTATGGGAAATATAAGGCTGTATTTAAGTTGAGTGTAAGGTCAAGGAAATTAACCTTTGTTCTATCATCATCAAAGGTAATACTTAGACCCATATTACTAAAGAATTTGACAAGATTGTTTTTAACCTTCTGTAGTTTTCGATTAGAAATATTTTGGAGGTAAAGGAGGCAGTTGTCGTGATATAAATCACTGAGAATATATGGGAATTGGTCAGCCATATCTGATAGAATATAAATACCGACCAAATCAGAAATTTGAGCTCAGCCACTAGACCCCATAGGTATATCAAAGCAGTCAGGTCGATCTTTACGAACCTAAAATTTGTTATTAAATTTGATTATAGATTTTCTAGCCAGAAGAGGCCAGTTTTATTATGCACGAACCATAGGGCTTTATTAAGAATGATAGGATTGACAAAGGAATATCAAGCAAATATCAAACTGGATAAATTTAGTGTTTAGTTTATTATCGATAGAGTTGAACCAGTCCACAACCTGGAATGAATTAGACCATAAATTAAGTTTAAGTTTTTTTGTTAATGAAGGAATGTACTTGTCAAGAATATTTTTGCTAAGTATACTGATATCAGAACTGGAATGGCAGATAAGACAGAGAGTTGGGTTATTGAAGAAGTTAGGTTTGTGGTCCTTTAAGACAAAACAGGGTTGCTTTGGATTTAAAAGTCTTCATTTGTAAGTTATAATTTTCCATAATTTTCTTAGCTTCTAGGTTAGCATTTCTGATAGCATTTTTACTAGTAGTCTTGTATATTTTTTGTATTTCCTTCCTGAGTAGTTTTAGGTAAAAATCCATGTTTAAGTGATACAGGTTACCAGTTTTATCCAATTGAACAAGAAAGCCTTCCATGCTGTTTATTTCTTTGGTAATATTATGTAGATGTCTTAGATGTTTATTCCTTAAGGGTGAACGATGGAATTTAACATTCTTAACAATAGACCAGAGGTTCTCTTCAAACTGTTTTAAACTTGGGTTAGGAGGAGGATTATTTTTAGATTTGAACAATTTACTAAATTCAGAATTTTAGTCATTGGAGGGTGGCTTGATATCCTTATTATGGAAGAAGAAAGCTTGCCATCTGATAAGAATAATGAAAGAGTCTTATGGATGAGTTGTTTAAGGAAAACTTTTCTTGGGGGAATAGGTATATCCTTGAGAGAGGCATTAATATTAAAGGTCTCCATTTGCAGTAACCTTTCATTTCCTCATCCTGATGAGGAAATGAAAAGTTTTTACTTTTCTAAGCCAGAAACGCGTCTATGATTAACTGCGACTGGTTAGGTTCGTTATATTTTCTCTTCTTGTTTTGCCTTTGTGAGTTACAAGTATTGCTATCTGTTGGAGTTTCAGCACTTTAGCTGCTATTTCTGAACTTCGTCATGTGGTGAAGCAACTATTGCTGATCCCTTAATTATGTTTATAAATGTATAAGAACTTTTAAATAAGTTCTTCACCGATAATGGTGTTTACATACCGAAGGGCTTGGTAAAAATTATTAATTATTAATTTATTAATAAATTAATAAATTGATACTCCTTTACCCTTTTATTTGTAATATATATATATATATATATATATATATATATATATATATATATCAGGTTGGTGTAAAGGTAATGGCCGACTTTATGATCTGTATTAAAAATGAAAAAGCTCACAATTAAGACAATATTTGTTTGTTAACATAATTTCCATTGCTTTCTAGAACTTCATTCCATCTGTCAACAAGCTTATAAATGCCATGCTTGTAAAATTGTTTAGGTTTTTGATGTGAAATATGAATCCAACTCATTTTCAACCTCTTCTCTTGATGTCAACCTAAGACCATTCAAATGGTTCTATAGTCCCTGAAACAAGTGATAATCAGAAGGAGCAACGTTTAAAGAATATGAAGGATGATGTAATATTTCCCAGTGAAGAGTTCTTTGGTCAATCGAGCTGTGTGAGGATGAGCATTGTCATGATGGAAGATGACACCCTATCTGTTGACTAAGCAGTGTTGCTTTCTGCTCAAAGCCACTTTCAAATGATGAAGTTGATCACAGTAGAGATTAACAATAAATGTTTGATTGTTGTCTAACAGTTTGTAATGGACAATTCCTTCAATATTCCACCATACACTCAACATGATCTTTCTTGGATGACGTCCTCCTCTTGGTTGTTGAATAGGTCTTCCTCTTGATCCACAATCAGTGGCATTTAACTTTATGATAACGGATCCACATCTCATCATCTATAGTAAGCCTTCCTAAAAATTGTTCCTTAAGGTGTCATGAAAGCAATGACTGACAACAAACAACACACCGTTGCAGACTCTATGGTGACAGTTCATGTGGGACCCATTTTCCAACCACTGAAACCTTTCTGATCCTTTTCCGTTGGCATAGTACAGTTGTATGGGTTATGTTAAATCGTTCTGCCAGTTCTCTACATGTAGTGGATGGATTTTCTGGGACAACAGTTTCCATCTCTTTGGAATCAAACTCAAATCCCCACTTCTGATGTGAGAAAAGTGTCTGCTGCAGCTTCCTTCACTCACTGCATCATCCCCATAAACTCTCTGAAGACACTTTGCTGCTGTGCTTGTATTGATACCTTTATGAAACTCATAGAGCAAGACATGTCTAATGTGATCTTTAGATGGGATGGACATAGGTGCAAATATAATAAAAGGTTATGGCCAATGCAATCAGAATCTGAAAGAAAAATGTATAAATTGCTCATTGTGACATTATTAACAGATTACAAGAGAAACAATTTTTTTAAATACTATCTAAAACTACATTATTTACATTTGACGGCTATTTGTCCTCATCTTGTTTGTTGTTAACACAACGTCTTGGCTGATATACCCTCCAGTCTTCTTCAGGTGTCTTGTGGAAATTTCAAACCTGGGTTCTCATTCCTAAGGTATTTTTCGATGTTGTTGTTGTTGTTATTATTATTATTATTATTATTATTAATAATAATAATAATAATAAATGTTATTATTGTTGTTGTTGTTCAGGTCACTGCTTGGAATTGAACTCAGAATCTTGGGGTTAGTAGCCTGCACTCTTAACCACTATGCCATATGCCTGTGGGCATATTCTGAGTTCGATTCCAAGTAGTGACCTGAACAATAACAATAATAATTTATAATAACATCGAAAAATACCTTAGGAACAAGAACCCAGGTTCGGAATTTCCCCAAGACACCTGAAGAAGGCTGGAGGGTATATCAGCCGAGACATTGTGTTAACAACAAACAAGATGAGGACAAATATCCGTCGAATGTAAATATTGTAAGTAATGTACATAATTCCTCATCTCTGAAATATAGAACTG
>NC_068992.1:37164060-37165385 GCF_001194135.2 Octopus bimaculoides | reverse complement strand
ACATCTCTTCAGTTATCTGGCCATTGAAAATTCCTGTGAAAAATGACTATTAAACAAAGGGAAATTACTGTGTGGTGACCGTCAATAGGACAAAAGAGCTAATAGACTGCTAAGTAAGGTAAAGGTAAGGGAGTAGAGAAGTCTATAGGTTCGCGTAAGCACACCAATCCGTACATTCACCTATATTTATATACTAAAACCACCCTCGCTTTAAACACACACATGCTCACCCACATACTCGCCAAAGACTATACATATATATATAAAACCAAAGTCTTAATAAGTAGGAAGGTAGACAAAACACAATCCCCTTCAGGTAGATGGCCCTGTTCGATCTGTAGAAAACGTGTAGGTAGAAACTCTATAAGATGTACCCAGTGCAAGCCATGGACACATAAGAGGTGTAGCAATATTAAAGGCAGGTCAACTAGGAAGTTAGTTTTTGTATGTGACAGATGTTCAGGTGCAATAAACACTGAAAATGTGCAGAAAACAACTTCTGTCACATTCCAGGGAGAAAAACTGGACGTAGTTGATAGCTTTCGATATCTAGGTGACCAAGTTAGTAGTGGGGGAGGGTGCGCTGAAAGTGTATCTGCTAGAATAAGAATAGCCTGGGCAAAGTTCAGAGAGCTCTTACCTCTGCTGGCAACAAAGGGCCTCTCACTCAGAGTAAAAGGCAGACTGTATGACGCATGTGTACGAACAGCCATGCTACAGGGCAGTGAAACATGGGCTGTGACTGCTGAGGACATGCGTAAGCTCACAAGGAATGAAGCCAGTATGCTCCGATGGATGTGTAATGTCAGTCTGCATACCCGTCAGAGTGTAAGTATCTTGAGAGAAAAGTTGAACCTAAGAAGCATCAGTTGTGGTGTGCAAGAGAGATGATTGCGCTGGTATGGTCATGTGGTGAGAATGAATGAGGATAGCTGTGTGAAAAAGTGCCACACCCTAGCGGTTGAGGGAACCCGTGGAAGAGGTAGGCCCAGGAAGACCTGGGTTGAGGTGGTAAAGCACGACCTCCGAACATTAGGCCTCATTGAGGCAATGACTTCTGACCGAGACCTTTGGAAATATGCTGTGCATGAGAAGACCTGGCAAGCCAAGTGAGACCAAAATCCAAGGCCTCTGCCTGGGATGTAGCCAGCTGACTTACGTGTAACATTCCTTCATTGGACACTAAACTCCACTTGCGAAGACCTGTTGAGGCAAGTGAAATCGAAATCGAACTAAATCTGTAGACTGACACCCATGCCAACGTCTCTTCATTCAACACTAAACTCGGCTTGCGAAGACCAGTTGGGGCAAGCGAAAGCGAAATC
>NC_068992.1:37162400-37163421 GCF_001194135.2 Octopus bimaculoides | reverse complement strand
GTGAAAAGACATTCGAGCGAGTTCATTGCCAGTACCACTGGACTGGCTCCTGTGCAGGTGGCACATAAAATACACCATTTCGAGCATGGTCGTTGCCAGTACCTCCTGACTGGCCTTCGTGCCAGTGGCACGTAAAAGCACCCACTACACTCTCGGAGTGGTTGGTGTTAGGAAGGGCATCCAGCTGTAGAAACTCTGCCAAATCAGATTGGAGTCTGGTGTAGCCATCTGGTTCACCAGTCCTCAGTCAAATCGTCCAACCCATGCTAGCATGGAAAGCAGACGTTAAACGATGATGATGATGATGATGTACATATGCATATATATCTATATACACGCATACACATCCACACTCACATGTACACAACAACCCTGCACACATACACACGCATGCAAAAACTTATTTTATATAGGGCTAAAAGCAAGAAACAGTGTGTGTATATATATATATATATATATATATATAGCAAAAAAGAAGACAATGGAGATTTTGGAGTTAATAAGAGTTTATTATCAGCAACAATTGATCATTATCCCTTACGACTGTTTCAATTATACACAGTGAAGTTAATTGAATATCAAATTCCTATTTCTGAGCATAATCTCTTCAGAGGGGAAAAAATATACTCTTAGATGTTATGTATGTTTGTTTGTAAATTTATTGCAGCAGATTAAATGAAACTGTTTATGTATTTGGGTGAGGGGTTTGCAGGATAGTTGGAGGTAGGATAGATTAAGTATATAGAATTAGAGTACGTATGCACAGATAGATTAATCCATATTCATGTTGACATATACATATGCGGACACACTTAAATGCACACATATATACATATATAAATACATACATACATACGTACATACATACATACAGACAGACAGACAGTCAGACAGACATATATATGTATTCTGAATTTTTTCTGAATTTTTCTGAATTTTCAGATTTCTTTATATGCTAGGCCACTTGGTTTTAAATTGAATTAATGGTCAATTTATCATCCTATCTATATATATATAAGTC
>NC_068992.1:37160471-37162361 GCF_001194135.2 Octopus bimaculoides | reverse complement strand
CTTTTTAGTGAATTTACTTATAAAATTTTTCTATATGTGATTGTGGATTTTCATATATATATATATATATATATGCACATATAAATACATTTGCACTTTTATCATTCATCATCCCTAAGAAGAAATTGATACATATTGATCAGTTAAATTCAATTGGTTAGTGGAATTTTGAATAATAAGTAATACATACCCTATACCATTTCTAGGGAAGTGCATAATGGTTTCTAAAAATTGTCATGTCTGAACACAAATACATACACACACACACACACACCCATACATGTATGCACACATACAAATATACATACACAAACAACCTTCTATGCATGTATATATATATATATATATATATATATATATATATATATATATATATACATACATACATGCGTACATACATATACACATACATGCAGGCATGTACCTACATCTGTATAAGCATGCACATATGTATGCATAGACTCAAACATATACACAATAATAATACAGGGTCAAATTTTTCTTTTTACCTACATAAAAAATGTGTTTTGTCTTGGAGATTTTTATGGTAGTTGAAAAGACATTAGTGTCTATTCCTAATTCAGTATATGGCAAGGCACTTAGCTGACCCCTGATTATAATTATGTATATATTTACAGAATATTTTGTATAATACATCTGAAAAGGTTTTTTTAATGCACTGACTACTTAGTAAAATTATTAATAATTAATTAATTAATTTTACCCTATATTATTATTAAAATTATAATTTACTTCATGATCAAAACTGCAGTTTTTCTGCGGGATAGGTTGTAGTACACACGTGGGTATAGAAGATAAAAATGTATCACATTTGGCTGTATATTTTTAGGAGTGCAGTTGAATATTAGTTATGCGATGACGATTGATCAAGTACATATTTACTCTTAACACTTGTAAATTTATAACTTGAAGTACCACACTGAGGAGAATAATAGGTAAATGTAATTCACTTTAAATTCAAAATACGTCTGTAGTTAACTGAAGTCGTGTGGTTTCATCATTTTTCATTTTAGCAACATAAAAATGTATGTTTTTGTCTTGGAGATTTTTATGGTAATTGAAAAGACATTAGCGTCTATTTCTAATTCAGTATGTAGCGAGGCACTTAGCTGACCCCTGATTATAATTATGTATATAATTATAGAATATTTTGTATGTATATATATATATATGTGTGTGTGTGTGTGTGTGTGTGTGTGTGTGCGTGTATATATACACTCACACACATACACATACATGTATATAAATACACAGACAATCATATAAACATACATACACACATACATATACATGTACCCGTAAATATATCCACTCATATGTATATACATCACACTCATATATATATACATATGTAATTATGCATGTTTTATTTAGTTCACTTTGTCTTTATATTTAAAAAATATGTAAGAGGGGAGATAATGGTGTAAATTTTCAACCAGTATTACAATGTTTGTATTTATAAATCTATGTAGATTTGGTCACCAATGAAAAACAAATAAAATTAATCAAATAATAATTAAATAATAGTGAGACAGTTATTTATGTTGCCAAGTGTGTATGTTCAAATGTTAGTAAACGTTACTAAGGATATGTTAGAAAAAGGATATGTTTATTTATATCAGAAAATACATACTGTTATGCAAGTGTTATGGAAATTTTGAGTTGTATACGTATATATACACATATAGAAGCATACATAAATACGTATATAAATAAATAAGTAAATAGATACATAGGTCAACAGTTACATATTGATTATAATAGCATATTTGTGTATGCATACATAAGTGTAAATAAGCAAGTAAATAGATAAGCAGATAAATAGTTATATATGGATTTGAATAGTATGTTCACATATGCATATATATA
>NC_068992.1:37156039-37160371 GCF_001194135.2 Octopus bimaculoides | reverse complement strand
ACTCTGTCCTTATTTATACTGCGTTCCTTTTTATTTGTTTGTGCGCATGTGTGTGGGTCAGTGTGTGTGTGTGTCTGTGCATGCATGCATGTATGTATGCATATGTGTGTATGTATATATGTGTGTGTATGCAGATCAACATACAGACGGATAAATACATAAGTTATATGAACAGACAAGCGCACATACACAAATGGAGACTGAAACACATGACCATATATACACACACACACTTTACTGCACACAAGAACACATATGAAGACATGTGTCCACACATATGGAGATGCACATCCATACATACAAACATTATACTTAGTTGCAAAACACACACACACACAGACATGCACACACAAGGAGACAGAGGTGCAAACACACACTCACACACACACACTCACACACACACATACATAAAAAATACACAAACATGGAGATGCAAGCACATGAATATGCAGAATACATACATACAGATGCACATACATACATATATACATGTGCATACACACACATATATACATACACACACATGCATACATACATGCATGCATAGGCACACACACACACACACACACACACACACTGACCCACCCACATGTGCACAAACAAACAAAAAGGAACGCAGTGTAAATAACGGACAGAGTCAAGACTATTGAAAAGGTTGCAAGATGCAACGAAAATTTTAGGAAAGTAAAAATAAGGAATAAGTGGAAATTTCACCAGTGAGTGTGTTAAATTATAAGGAACAAGAAAGAAATGACTCTCCCCAGACAACAGAATATGCTTCAACACACAAACTCACATAAAGAATCTTGCAAACCAAATCCAAAAACGAAATATTAATTTGATTAATATCAAAGTGGCCTAGCATACTGAAAAAATCTGAAGATTCAGAAAAATTATATTACATACATATAAGAGGGATGACCACTAAGTGGACATCCAATATGCTAGATGTAGACCCCATAGGGTCTGGCCACTAAGTGAAGATTGTTCTCAAGAAAATTCAGCAAATGCCGGAACACAAGCAAGCAAGACAAATGAAAAGATACAAAATATAATGATACCTTGTATCGATTGAAAAGTATAGGTTTTTTTATTCACAGTTAATACTCTTTGTAGAACACCACTTTTCTCATTGTACTTCACAATCCTTTCTCCTAGTGCATTTTTTGGGATGGGGTTGGTGGCAGGTTTTGACTTAGGGGTGGATTGGGTAGTTTTTTCTGTATGTTTGCGTTTTGTGTAGATGTCTTCTTTGTCAGGGGAGGGGAGTCTGGGGCATGACTTCTTTCTTTTATGTGAAACCACTGTGGTAAACTCCGTTTCCTCTTTGACTTTCTTCTGTTGTGTGTCTTCTACGTTTTGTATTTTCCTTTCCTCCACTTTTTCTGTGTTGCTTTCCGTTACTTTCTTGTTACTTTCTTTTTGGGGAGGGACCTCAGCCTTTTTCTGTTGTTGTTTTTTAACTTTTTCGTGCTCCAAGTGGACGTGCCCTTTTTCTCCACATTTGAAGCATCTCTAGCACTTAGTCCCTCCCCTAAAAAAATACAGTCGGGCCTTAATTCGAGTATTTCGTTTGAGGCTTGAACTATCATCTTGTGTGTTTGGCTTTTCCAGTTTAGAGCCTCTCACTTTTTCATTTGCAGTATTGATATTTCTTCTTCTGCGTCGTAAATTATGGCCGCTGCCATCCAGGTTACATCATAACCAGCTGGTATCTCATCTATCGTTATTTTTGCAGTCCTCTTGCCTAGGTAGGTCGGGAGCAACATTATCTCCTCATATTTTAGCGTTTGAGTCAATATTTCTTTTGATATTTCAGCGTTTTCAAATTGCGCCTCAATAGTGGCACTTCTTGGTCCTCGACCAACATAAGTAATTTTTCCCCATAGAGGCACTTCTCTACAACCTCATTCTTCACTGACATTATTCTTTTTTCTTTACGGTTGTATATTTTGTATACTACTGTTCTGGCAGTTAAATTTTGTATCATGTCCTGTGGTGGCAGAAGTTTGGTTTCGTTGCCACTTTTCTTTATATGATTTTGAAACTTAAATAAATGTTCCTTAGATACCTCCAATTCACAGAAATTGCCACTGACAGCAGCAGAAAAACTTGGCTTTTCCATTCCTTCTTGGTTATGAACTTGGTTACTTTCTTTCATGACCGGGAAATCCTCCTCTAAGAACTGAAAGTCGACATTCGACAACAAATTCAAATCCATTTTTGTAAATGGCCTCCGAATATCAGAAAAATAGTAATTAGTTTTTTTACCATAGTCCGATGATATTTTGGAATTAGAATTCCTTCTTCAGATATATATATATATATATATATATATATATATATATATATATGGATCAAAACAGTCTGATTCAAATTTGTTGGTACTCTTAAGTTTCAAGCACAATTCTAGTCTTCAGCCATTTTGAATTTGAATCAAACTGTTTTGATCCATACATGTAACTCCCACGTAATTTGTTGAGTGTCCTTCATTCGTTTATCTACTCACTCATGTATATAGATGTATACATGCATACACACACACAATTGGCTTCTTTCAGTCCCTGTCTACCAAATCCACTCACAGGGCTTTGGTTGACCCAAGGCTATAGTAGAAGACACTTACTCAAGGTGCTATGCAGTAGGCCTGAACCTGAAACCAAGTGGTTGGGAAGCAAGCTTATTACCACTCAGCCATATATATATATAATCGTCATCATCATCATTTAATATCCATTGTCCATGTTGGCATGGGTTGGACAGTTTGACAAGGGCTGACAAGCTGAGTGGCTATACCAGACTCCAGTCTGATTTGGTATGTTTTCTACAGCTGGATGCCTTTCCTAAAGGCTAACCATTCAGAGAGTGTAATGGGTACCAGTTGTATGACACCAGTGTCTGTCATGACTACAATTTTTCTTGGCTTGATGGGTCTTCTATTCAAGCACGGCACATTGCCAAAGGTCTTGGTCATTTGTCATTGCTTCTGTGAGGTCCAACATTCAAAAAGTGCTTTTTACATATCACTGGTACAGGTGCTAGTTATGTGACACTGGGCACAATACCCCTGAGACCCAACGCTCAAAAGGTGCTTTTCATGTGCCTCCATCACAGGTGCTAGTTATGCAACATGAATATCAACCTCCATGAGGCTTAATGCTTGAAAGGTGCTTTTTATGTGCCACTGGCATGAGTGCAATTGATTTGATGGGCCAATTCATTTGATTTGATGGGCCTTCTCAAGCACAGCATATCGCCAAAGGTCTTGGTCACTAGTCATTGGCTTTCTGAGGCCTAATGTTCAAAGATCATGCTTTACCACCTCATTCCATGTCTTCCTACACTTACCACTTCCATGTATGTAGACATGCAGCCAAGTGGTTGGGGTATCTGGCTCATGACCATAAAGCTATGTGTTCGATACCTATCTGTGCACTGTCTCATTGAGCAAGACGCTTTATTTCATGTTGCTCTAGTCTACTCAGCTTACAAAAATGAGTAGTAACTGGGTTTCAAAGGGCCAGCTTTGTCACATTCTATGTCATGCCTGAGAGCTATGTTGAAAGTATGCACTAGTACGTACTAGTTTCAATAGGGGAGATACATTTAAGTGGCAGATTGCTTGACGATGCTTGGCATGTTATATAAATCTGCCAATTTAATGTCTCATAAAACATGAAAATATTAATAGCTCTTTTGTAATACATATACTTACTAAATGATATTTACCTCTTGCTGGATAGAGTACATTTTTTTGTTGATTTGTGGCTGTGTAGCAAGAAACGTGCTTCCCAACCACATGGTTCTGGGTTCAGTCCCACTGCATGGCAACTTGGGCAAGTGTCTTCTACTATAGCCTCAAGCTGACCAAAGCCTTGTGAGTAGATTTGGTAAATGGAAACTGAAAGAAGCCCATCTTATATATATATATATATATATATATATATTATTTTGTTTAAAAGAGTTCCAACACTGTCTATGTATATATTTATGTGTGTGTGTGTGTGTGTGTGTGTGTGCGTGTTTCTACCCCCACCATCGCTTGACAACTGATGTAGGTGTGCTTACATCCTCGTAACCTAATGGTTTGGCAAAAGACACTGATAGGATAAGTACTTGGCTTACAAGGAATAAGTCCATGGGTCGATTTATTCAACTACAGGTGGTGCTCCAACATAGCTCAGTCAAATGACTGGGTAAAAGAATAACAGATATACACACACTCACACACACACACATATATATATATATACATACACACACACATATACATACATATATATATACATACATATATATATATACATACATATATATATATATATATATATA
>NC_068992.1:37154049-37155839 GCF_001194135.2 Octopus bimaculoides | reverse complement strand
AAAGCAAGACTGGACTAACGTGGGCTGGCAGGATGATGAAAAAATTGCAGAGTTGAAATTGGAGCAGTTGAAGTTGCCATTGTTATCATTGGAGTGCCTCTTGGTAGACAACATTCTTCGTCCTTCCCTCGGGTGCACAAATAGAAAGACCATGAGGACAGCCAATGTACAGTTGTGCGTGTGAGAATACTTGCTCTGTCAGATTCAAACCAACCGCTTGCACTGATTGTCCCTGCACCTTGTTGATTGCCATGAGAAAGCAGAGTTTGATGAGAAATTGCATCTGTTTAAACTTGCAGGTCGTATCGGAGTGGGTAAGGGACATGGAAGTTATAAGTATGTCTTAGCCAGCGGGTAGTTCATTCAAGATTGTTGCGTACAGAACTTGGGCGCACAATTTTTTGATAATCATCCATGTACCATTGCACATTATTGGAGCATCTAAATTCCTTAGAAGTTTTAGGGATTCACACAGACACACACACACAGACACACAGACATACATTCTCAATTTTATATGTATATAAATTATATATAAATATATTATATAGATTCAAGATGAATATGGTACTTAAGTTTAGGCACCAGAATTAAGTATGGTATTATTCATACAATTCCAAAAATAAGGTGATTAAGATCAAAAATAAGCAACAAGGATATCCAAAGTTAATGCAGTACGATCGTTTCATGCGACTCCATTTATTTAAGCAATGTGAACATTACATTAAATGGAAAATGCAGAGCAATCCTCAGTTGCATAAAGACAATGCCTTTTACATTTAATGTAATGTTCACATTATTTAAATAAATGGAGTCGCATGAAATGATCGTACTGCATTAACTTTGGATATCCTTGTTGCTTATTTTTGATAAATATATTATATATATCTTAATATATAAAGCTGAAGTTGTGTGTCTGTGTTAAGCCTTTTTAAAAGTTTATAGAAATCCACATTTTCCACTTTTTTGTAAAAATTTTTACATCAATGGAATTTTCCAGTGCAGTAATTAGATTTTTTAAATTCCGTTTACTTTGTGTGATATAAGGGAGATTTGGCTTTTGTTTCCAGCAACTTTTAAATTACTTCCATTCTATCTGTACCGGCGTTCTTACACATCGATCACGCGCTCGACATATAATATAGAGAGTAAGAGTAAAAGATGGAGAGAGAGAGAGAAAGTGATACATACAAGGTCATAGATTAATTTGGTTTAAGTCTATTCTTTCCTTCTATCCACCTTTTCACTCTTACTTCATTCTTCTTCCTCTCTTCCATTTAATAGCTTTCTTCTATCCCTCTACCTCTAACATATTTTTCATAACATAGAAACGTAAAAACACACACAACCACACATATGTGATCTGTGACAACAACACACACATAAACACATGCACACATCAACATTGTAGATATAATATTTAGTTTGTGTGTGTTTCTTATATAAACACGCGCACACATTGCTATTTTATAACTGTCTTCCGTTCTTACTTCCTCTCTTTCTCTCTCTTCATTGCTCCCGTTCTCTATTCCTTTCTCCCCCTCTCGCTTCCTCTCTCCCTCTTCTATATCACTCTCTCAAACACATACGCGCACATGTACACACAAGCATTCACTACAATATAACTCATGTTCGTCAATGTTTTGTAAATATACAAACTACGGAGCTTATGTAGACAGGACAACACATTGCAAATCAGTGAACTTCATTAGAAATGTGAAAACTACCTACCCTGCCATCTGTTATAATTTTTTGTTGTTCTGTTTAATATATACATAAATTATGCCTCT
>NC_068992.1:37145509-37150724 GCF_001194135.2 Octopus bimaculoides | reverse complement strand
CGCCTTTCTGGCACTTGTGCCCGCGGCATGTGTAAGGACTTTCGAGCGAGATCCTTGCCAGTGCCCTTAGACTGGTTCTTGTGCGGGTGGCACATAAAATACACCATTTTGAGCGTGGCCGTTGCCAGTACCGCCTGACTGGCCTTCGTGCCAATGGCACGTAAAAGCACCCACTACACTCTCTGAGTGGTTAGCATTAGGAAGGGTATCCAGCTGTAGAAACTTTGCTAAATGCTGTGCGTGAGAAGACCCGGCAAGCCAAGTGAGACCTAAATCTAAGGCCTCAACCAGTCCACTTATGCGTACCTTCCTTCATTGGACACTAAACTCCACTTGCAAAGACCTGTTGAGGCAAGTGAAATCGAAATCGAGTTAAATCCGACGACTGGCACCTATGCCAACGTCGTCTCAAGTGAAATCGAAATCAAGTAAATTGGACACTAAACTCCACTTGCGAAGACCTGTTGAGGCAAGTGAAATTGAAATGGAGTTAAATTTGACATCTGGCACCCATGCCAACGTCGTCTCTCTCATTGGACACGAAGGGCATCCAGCTGTAGAAACTCTGCCAAATCAGATTGGAGCCTGGTGTAGCCATCTGGTTTCACCAGTCCTCAGTCAAATCGTCCAACCCATGCTAGCTTGGAAAGCGGACGTTAAATGATGATGATGATGATGATGATGATGATGATGATGATGATGATGATATATATATACATATATATGCATGCGGAGTAGGTGGACAAGGTCAAATGATGAAAGGATATACTTTTTATGTTGCATGTCTTGTTTCTCTGTTTATTTTTCGTTGTTCGAAAAAAGTTCGTTTTCTGTTTTCGTTTTTATGATGTCCTGTACCCATATATGCATGTATGTATATATACAGATGTAGGTTTGTACATATATGTATGGATATGTGCATATAACTATATATTTATATCACTATATATACGTATATATACATATATATATATATGTGTGTGTGTGTGTGTGTGTGTGTGTTTACATATATATTCATATACACAATATATGTATGTATGTATATATATACATATATATATATATATATGTATTTATACACACACACACACACACACACACACACATACACATATATATATATATATGTATTTTATATGTGTATATCCATATATATATGTATAAAAACAGCAACAACTGATGAAGGGGCGTTCTCTATGTTGTTTGTTTTGTTTTCTATTTGTGTCTTTCGTTGTTTGAAAGAATAGTTCATGTTCCATCTACTCGTGCTTACCAAGATGGATGGCCGTTTTCAAGTAAAGTTGCCCTCTGAGATGCTATTGTAGATGTTTCTCAAAGCATGACATAACAGGATATCATCACCTTGACAAATTCAATGGATCAGGGCATAAGGAAGGTTACTGCATGTAGAGGGTCATGCATCTAACATTAGGAGCTCTATGACATCATAATCCCATGATTATTTTCATTTGAACGTATTATTATATTTACTTTTAAGTCCTTTAGGAATAATTTTTTTGTTAAACCTTCACTGTTGAATTAAATAAATGTTTGTTCTGACACAATTAACATTTTTATTATACTTGCCTAATAATTTGGGATAGTGAAAATGTTGCCCAATCACAAAAATGACCACCATTTGTTGGCATCTGTGTAGATCCAATTTATTTTAACAGAATGAGCACAGATAGTTGTTGCCAACAGTCTGTGGAAAATTAACTGGTTTTGAATGAATATGCATTTATTTATTGAGAGAGAGTTGATTTGCCTAATAATGTGGGACACAGTGTATGAACAGCTATGCTATATGGCAGTGATTTGAGAGAAAAACTGGGTATACAAGGCATCAGATATAGTGTGCAAAAGAGAAGACTGTGTTGGTAACAGTCATGTAATATGCATGGGTGAAAGGAGCTGCATCAAGAAGTACTAATCTCTAATTGTGGAGGAAACATGTAGAAGGGATAGACCCAGGAAGACTTGGGATGAAGTGGCGAGAAAAGATCTTCAGATGTTGGACCTCAAACATGGGATGACGAGGGACAAGACGTTTGACTGTTGACTGTACTTGAGAAGACATGTTAAGCTAAGTAAAATCATGGGTTGGGTATTCATGCATACAGACATGTCCTCTACATCTCTCTCAGTCAAGAGATCCTATTCTTTCAGGGTCGTGAGTGCTGGTGCTATATAAAAGCACCCATGCCAGTGCCACATAAAAGTACCTATGTTGGTGACATGTAAGAGTGCCTGTCCTGGTGCCATGTAAAAGCACCCTTGCCAGTGTTACATAAATAATGCCCATGTTGGTTCCAGGTAAAAGCACCCATGATAGTACCATGTAAAAGTGCTTGTGCCAATGCCATGTAAAAGCACCTCATACACTCTGTAAAGTGGTTGATGTTGTCTTACCCATGCCAGTATGGAGAACGGGCATTAAATGATGATGATGAGGTGGAATTGATTAAGATATGATGATTTTATGTATATATGTTATGAGTATGTGATTATGAATGACTGTATCTATTAAGAATGCTTTCATATGATTACCATATTTATGATTCTTTTGGGTATCCACAATTATATACATAAAAACAGGTACATTATTCATTCATATATGAGTTCATATGTTTATACTTTATATACATTTGCTATCTAAAATATTGTATTTTCCAGAAGCAGCAACAGTTGTGGTGTATTGACATGAAACTTGGTTACAGTGATTCCCTTGCCATGTTTCAACTCATGAAATACATCAGTAACACCTATCTTGATATTGACACGCATCACCTGATTGTTGCAGAGACTGAAACTCCAACCAAAGAAGAACTTTCTCGAGAGAAATGTGTCCCAAGAAAGAAAACTCAAGAAGTATTGCAAAATTTATATTTTTTAATGAGTTTTTGTTTCATATATACTATGGGTACACAACATTTGTATACATATTTATTTGTAACAAGATTGATTAACACTAAGATTGATAAACACATCTAACACAGCCACATGGACATAACTGTATAAAACATACACAGTGAGTTTATATGTATCCCATGTCTATGTATGCATATATCAAGTGAGTGTGTATTTACCTAACTTCCTTATTGACCCCTCAGTCAGATTGATTTGTTCTTCTAAATTTGATTAGCCCTCTGATCTGATACCCAAGAAGTGTTTGGATGGCTCAAGCTTCTAGAAATTAATAAGACTAGTAAATTCTTGCAACTAGATCTGGAGAGCTATTATGCCACTATCAACCTGATTGTTCTTAATTAAGCCCTGATTTTTAGCATGAAAAATTCCGATTTGTCCTGACGCAAAATAGATATTATACTTGCTGCATGAGCCACTCTAGTAGATTTTGATAGTAGATTATGGAATAGATTAGACAGGGAAAATGCATTTGATATAGCAATGGGCTCACATGATTCTGCTCAGGCTAGTGACCTAGTCGAAATATATATCCTTTCATTAATCCAGTCTTTCTTTCCGGAAGTAACAGGAGGTCTATATAGGGATGATGCCTTATTTTTTTCTAGACAGAAGTAGTAAAGTACAGTTAGAAAGGCATAGTAAAAATTTCTTTAGACTTTTCAAAAATTTAGGACTAAACATTACTGTAGGTAAAGATAATCTGGATTATTTAAACCATTTCATAAACCAAATGATCAAATTAGTACATTAATGTAGCATCCAACCATCCACCCTCGATTATACGGAGACTAGTTAAGAATATTTCTACAAGAATCTCTAGATTATCTGCTACCAATAAAATTTTCGAATCTCATGCATCTTCTTATAATGATGCTCTAGCTAGGGCTGGGTACTGTGAAAAAATTCAATACATACAAGAAGCAGGCATAAGCAACACTGGTTATTTCTACAACTGCGATGCACATCGTATACAACCACAATGTTACCATTTGAGAACTCACTCAGATAAAGAATACAGGCCAGAAAGAATTGGTCATATCAATGAACTACCAATGAAAACTCATAGGCACATGCGACATAATAATTCAACTGATTGTTCCAATCCTGTACAAAACACTCGATCAAATAAGCTGAACAACAGATATAGAAATCAAGATGTCCTCTGGTTCAACCCAATTTTTGGTTTGTATGTTTTAACCAAGATTGCTGGAAAATTTTTTGCTGCTTTGGACAAGTGTTTTCCTAAATCTAATCGGTATCGTGCTATTTTTAATCGACACACCGTGAAGGTATCCTATGTCAACTCTGCTAATTTAGAGCAGCTTATGCATTGCATAAACAATAACAAAATGTGGCAAAGGTTCAATAACCCACCTACTGGATCTAGCGAACATTTGCATTGATGATTTATTTATTGAGAGAGAGTTGATTTGCCTAATAATGTGGGACACAGTGTATGAACAGCTATGCTATATGGCAGTGATTTGATAAACACCAACTACGACCAATTTGTAGTAGTAGAAATACTCATGGTACAGCTAACATTGTAACAATGCCAGTTAATGGAGTCGGGACTGCCTTATATACAAATAAATACAATAAATGCTCATGCAGTGATAAATCAAAATGCCCTTTGATGAATCTCTGTTTGAGTACAAATCTTGTATATAAATGTACCCTGCACACAAGGGGAGGGCCCTATGTTTACATTGGGCAGATGGCTGATTCATTTAAGAATTTTTCTCGTGTGCATGTTACCAGCTTTAAGACAATCAATAAGAGTCATTCAACATCTTTGGCAGATTTTGTATGGTGACTGAAGGTGGATAAAATGAAGTACAGCATTTATTGGTCCATAGTAAGTTATGCAAAACCATACAATATAATATCCAGGTGATGCTGTCTCTGCCTTGAGGAATCCCTGTCTATTCTGTGGACTAATGAGAAGATAACTAATAGAATTTCTGCCTACATGCATATAAATGTACTTTCGTACAATGCAGTGAGAATGGATTTTGAGCAACCATTAACTTAATTTAATTTAATTTAGGGTATGGATGACTTAAGCTTACTTTTAACCTCCCCACTCTTATAAACACCAAGTAAATAACTAACTTGCTTTGTGATCATGAGTGCACCAAACCTCATGCATGTATATGCTCATATTTTTACGGATGCTTGTATGAACAAGTGTACTCATGCCATGCAACTTGCCCGAGGGCATTTATACATCCATATCTGTTAACAGTTATTTTTAATACTTTTCTTGCTGGATTGTGTGTTT
>NC_068992.1:37138097-37145020 GCF_001194135.2 Octopus bimaculoides | reverse complement strand
ATGTTAACTGATGGTGATGATACTGATGATATATATATATATATATGTGTATATATATATATATCAATTTTATTCCTTTTCTATGGTGTTCTGCCCTACTTGATTATTTTATTTTATTTCTTTATTGTTTTATAATTAGCCTTTATTTATTCATAAAATTAAGCTAATCTTTGTATCTCTATAAATTCATACTTAGCATATATAAAACTATACTGGTATATTCACTACTTATAAATATCTGCTTATATTATAATTTTATTAATATATAATTACCATGTTCTTTTACCTCAATACTCCTTTATTAATACCAGTATTTACCAATTAATAAATATTCACAGATACCATCTGATGAGTTAGTATTTAAGTATACAATATGTATAAAAAATATTAAACTATTTCTGGATAATTTCTTTTCCTCCCTCTTTTGTGGTAAAAGTTTGGTACATACTCAAAAGTATTCATAAATTTCTATCCTTTTGTTATAATATTCTTCTTAATAATCCTCTGAATTAACCATAAACCTTAACTGTATACAATATAGCAACATTGTTTTAAAATATTTAACTATAGTACTACATGCTTCTTTATCAATGGTCTGCTAGTGGGCTACCCACTTAATTGTCAACTAACATCTTGTTTTAACTTTTTCTTTACCAAACCTCATGATACTGCTTCTAATAAATCTTAATTTTTATGACTATACCAACTATGATTTCTGTCCGCTCCCTCAGCCCTACCCCTAACAGATACTACCCTTTATTCTCTCAGCCTTAGATATACAATGATTTGATAAATTAGTCTATAAATTAAAACTGACCCCATAAAAATAAAAAAAATCAGTGACAGGCAGAGTCTTCTTGATAATTTAGTAACTTCTATGGTGAAGTGGAGACAACATGTTCTTTGTCTATCTCCTTAACTTCTTGGAGATTTTAGGTATAATTATACTAATGTGTCCATCTGTTCTAATTTAATTAAATTCTATGTCTTTGTGCAGCTGAGGATTGCTCTGCATTTTAAATTGATGTAATGATTGTGTTGTTCAATTAAATGGAGTTACATGAAACGATTGTACTGCATTACCTCTGGATATCCTTGTTACTTATTTTGATTTTAATCACCTTACTTTGAAATTGTATGGATAATACCGTACTAAATTCTGGTGCCTCAACCTAAGTACCATATTCATCTGAATCTCTCTCTCTCTCTCTCTCTCTCTCTCTCTCTATATATATATATATATATATATATATATATATATATATATATATATATATATATATATATCCTTTAATTTCGTTTACGGGAAATGTTTTGAATATGCATATAAAAGCTTCTATTCTATTATGCCAGCTACAGTCTAATGATGCCATGCCGATATATGTAAGATAAATATAGTAATGTTGTGATGAGAGTCATGATGCCCCCTTGTGAAAATAGACTGGACTGAGTGATTATAAATAGTAGCAGTTGGATGTGGTAAGGTCGGAGTGAAGTTTGTGTGTTAGTTTGAGTTGAGTTCACAGTGAAGTTAGAAGTTGGTTAGTTCATTTGGAATTTTGAGTGTTGGCTTGTGAATAAATTGTTGGATCACTACAGTGTTATTATGGCTGCATCGTTATCTTGTTTACTGTTGCTACACTGGTACAGTGTATCTAAACCATCCGTCACAATATTGTGGCATTGCTGCAACATTTGGAGACAGAGGATACAGCTTCTAGTAACTAGGGTTTTGAAGCTCATGTAGGTTATTTAACAATTTGTTCTTGATACAACTTACTAAATGATGGAACACCTATTAGCTTCTATAATACAGTTGACAAAGCAACAAGAACAGCAACAGGTGTTGCAGAAGCAATTAGTACAGCAACAACTACAACAGCAACAATTATTGGAGCTATATGCAAAGATGTCCAAAAATGTGGTAAGTTCATTTTCACCAGACTGCGTATCAAACTCAATAACAGAATTCAATTATAACCCATAGGAGTGTATAACATTTTGCAGCATACTACAGAAGGTAAAAGGAGATTTTTAAGGAAGATTGCAAAACATGGTCGGATGAAGAAAAAGTTAGGTTATTATTACAACAACATTACAAAAAGTAAGGTTATTATTGCATAAATTAGTTCCGTCTGAGTTTGAATGATACTGTAATTTCATATTGCCCAAAAAGTCTAGTGAAATTTGCTTTCAGGAAGCAATCAAATTACTGTTTAATATGTTCACTGATAAAACTTCTCTGTTTAATACTTGAATGGAGTGTTGGAATTTAACTAAAAAAGAGGATGATGACTTTATTACGTATGCAGGAACAGTCAACAGAATGTATGAAAGTTTTAAACTTAAAGAACTTACTCCTGAGATGTTTAAGTGCCTTGTTTTTGTACAAGGCCTTACAGTAAATGATGATACAGAAATACAGGCAAGAATTCTTTCAAAATTTAAACAAGCGAACCAAGATTTAACCCTAAGGCTGTTGCAGAAGAGTGTCAAAGGATAGAGAGTCTGAAACACAACATAAGAAAAACTCAAGAAAAGGATTTTGCAAAAGTCCAGATAAGTCGACTAAGAAAGTATAACGAAAGAAGATTGTTAGGTCCTAATCCATGTTACGGATGTGGAGGCCTACATTTCAGAAAAAATTCTCCTTTTAAAAATCAAAAATGTTACAGTTGTCAAAACTTTCGACACAGGAGTTCACACTGCAGAACAAAAGTATGAAGGGCAAACATATAAAGTGCTCCCAATTGACTCCCAAATACGGAAATTTGTACACTTAAAAGTAAACAGAGTAAATATTAAATGACAACTGGATACTGGTAGTGACATTTCTATCATTAATACTGAGATGTATTACAGGTAAACCTATGTTAAGAAAAACAGCAAAAACTGAACATGGTGTGATGGGGGACAAACTACACTTTGTAGCTGAAATGTGGAATAATGTCACATTTCAAGGAAAAACTTGCAAGGTAAAAGTTTTTGTCATAAAGAATGCAACCAATCTGTTTGGTACCAACTATTTGGAATTATTTGATTTATGAGATCTCCCAATAAGCCAGTACTGTAAAAAATTAAATGGCTGCCCCATCAGTGAAAAGAACTCAGCAGCTGAATTGAAGAAAAAAATTAATTGAAAACGTGATGTGTAATGTTATTCATGAACTGCCAGTGACAGCGCATAATATAAAAATGAAATCCACAGAGAATAATTACATTACAAGAATGAAAGAAATGTTGAAAAATAAGCAAAATAAAAATATAAGTTTGAATAATTTTTCACTATGTGATGATGTTTTAATGTATGCACAAAGAGTGGTAGTGCCAACTGCACTATAGAAACAAGTGCATGAATTCTACAGTAGACACCCAGGAATGTTGAGAATGAAAGCCTTAATGCGGAGCTATGTATATTGGCCAACAATGGACCAGGACATTGAAAATTGTGTAAAGTCATGTAGAGCTTGTGTGCTAGCAGCCAAAGCACCACCAATGAAATACTAATTGTGGCCTGAGATGGATAGCTTGTGGTCCAGGATACACATCGATTATGCTGGACTGGTGAATGGCACATACTATCTAATCGTTGTTGATAGCAGTACAAAGTGGCCAGAGGTATGCAGGTGCAATAAACCAACTGCAAAACAGCAATAAAGTTCCTGTATTTGCCCAATACAGTGTTCCAGACATGTTGGTATCAGATAATGGAACACAATTTACGGGTAGTGAATTCAAAAATCTCTTCAAAATACATTCAATAAAACATATTTTATCTCACCCTACCACCCATCCCCAAAAACGAAAGGAAATACTAATAGAAGTCTGCTATGACATGTTTGAGGTGTCAGTACCAAAAGAGATTGAGCCTCATAGACGTAGCAGTAGAAAAAGGAAACGAGTGCTTAGAGATAATGCCAAAATGAAAAACATATTAAATTTTTTTAAAAAGTGTGAGGGAGAGGTGCTGTAAAAAAGATGTGATGAAAGACATGATGCCCCCTTGCGAGAAATATATTGGACTGAGTGATTATAAATAGTAGCAGTTGAAGTGAAGTTTGTGTGTTAGTTGGAGTTGAGTTCATAGTGAAGTCAGAAGTTGGTTAGTTCATTTGGAATATTGAGTGTTGGTTTGTGAATAGATTGTTGGATCGTTACATTGTTATTATGGCTACATAGTTATCTTGTTTACTGTTACTACTGGTACAGTGTATCTAAACCATCCGTCACAATACATTTGGAGACCAAGGCTACAACAAGTAATAACAATAATAATCCTTTGATGGAATTCATAAATATTTTAATGCATCAGTACATGCATCTCCACAAGTTACATGTTTTTTAAGATCATAGTCTGCATTCCTGAAATGATTACAGTACAGACATAGTATCCCTGAACACCAGATAGATCATGTTCATGCAGTCATTTCTTTGGGCAAAATAGCATTAATGGACATTTAAGTGAGGGTTGCTTACCAATTTTGACCAATGAGAAGGTTGATTGGGATATGTGGGCATTTCTGTGTGTATCTGGTGGGGAGGGATGGAAGGTGATGGAAAGAAATGTAGGAATGGTATTATGGAATACACACACACACAAACACACACACACACACACACACACACACACACATGTATATATATTATAATTGTATTCATAATTATAACAAGGGTTTGGCTTGCGCTTCACCACTGAAAACTAGATGTCAAAAGACACTATTGCCACCTTAAATTCTCCGAGAAAAACACACTACATATAGGCTAGTAGAAGAAAGAAAATGAATTACAACTTTGGTTAACTGCATACATGATCGTGTTTCGGGCTTAAAGTAATAAAAAAAACTTTACCTTTTTGCCGTCATCAGTGTCGGTATACCCAGGCATATATATGTGAGTGGCTTCGGATATGCAAGCAAGCTGCGCTTTTGCTTATCTTATACCCATCGAGACTCGTAGATATATGCTGCGAAGTAGAATTCATATCCTTCTCTTATAGCCACATATAACATTAATTATTATATATTACTGAATTATTCTATAACCAGATGCCTTTCCTATTGCTAATCTTTACTTGTACAAGATAGTATCAAAAAGTTCTCTGACTAGTTCTGTAGTGTGCCAACAGATGGCAGCATGCTGTTGCATGCACAGTGAGAGCCAGCAGTGACCCTCATGAGGCAGTGTGCTGAGTGACATCACAGTGTTTACTTTACAAGTTGTGAAATTTGTGTTTTTGTGATCACATGTATGCTGTAGTCTGTGATTTTGTCATGGACAGGAATAAAGACCCAATGTAAAATTTTGTGTTAAAACTTGAGAAGTTAGCTACAGATACATTGAGCATGCTTTGACAAGTTTATGGTACTGGGACAATGGATTGTAATGGGACAATGATTCGAGTGGCACAGGCACTTCAAAAGTGGAAGAATATCCCTGGAAGATGATGAACAATCTGGAAGACCTGCCACAAATGTCACCCCTGGAAATGTAGTATTGTGCATTGAGCCAGACCATCAACTGTGAGTTCTACTGTGATGTTTTGAAGCTTTTGCGGGAGGACATTTGGTAAAAGTGACCAGATCTGTGGAGTGTGAAGAATTGGGTTCTTCATAATGACAATGCACCCTGTCACCATGCTATCCTCACTTATGAGTCTCTCACTATAACCAACAAGGCATCACTTCTGCACCTGGCCTATTCACCAGATTTAGGACCTGCAGGTTTCCATCTCTTCCCCAAGATGAAAATGCAGCTGAAAGGTTGTGATTTTAATATGTTTCCAAGATTCAAAACAAATTACAGAAGATCCTCGACTTGCTTATGGAAAATGACTTCCAGGTGGGATTCCAAAAGTGGCAAGAATGCTGGGACCAGTGTATTGCTGGGCAAGGTGATTATTTTGAAGGAGATGATGTTAAAATTGAAGTAAATAAGTTATTTTTTGTTAAACATACCTAGTTCGGGAACCTTTTGATACCACCTCATATATCAAGTATAGGAATTTTCATTCCACTAGTCTTTGAAAACATTGAGCTAGAGGACACTTTGTTGATAGAATTATCAACTGCTTTTTCATGTAAACTGGAAAATATAAACATTCTCACACACACACACACACACACACACACGCACACACACACACACACACGTGTATATATCTACTTTATTCACTCAGAGTGCATAGCATTGGTTGGCCTGAAGCTATAGTAGAAAACACATGTCTAAGGTGCTGCAATAAAACTAACATTGAGACCATGTAGTTGATAAAATAACTTCTTAATCACATTGCTTGCATATATATGTACACACACACATGAGATTGGGCCACATGCTTAGACATGCTCTCACACACCAATAACATGCCGAATGCATGCTGCCTAAACCACTGTCCAATCAGAACAATACAGCTAATGGATAGCATGTGGCTGTGTTTTAAATCCAATGTAGTGTACCAAATGATGTGCTCTTGTGGAACAACATACATAGGATCAACCAGAAGACAACTTCACCTTAGAGTGAAGGAACATCTCCACAAGGCTGCACCACCCAGCACCATGTTTCAATACCACCAACACTGTGATGGGAATTTCTCCACCTGGATACTGGCAAGGAGACAGATGCAGTTAACCTCAGAATCATAGAGTTATACTTCATTAGGAAGAAGGCACCTATCCTGAACTGCCATAATGAGTTGGATGCATGGAAATACATCTCTTGCTTCCAGGATCATTAACCAGTGCTAATAATAGCCATCATCAGCAAAGAACAAGAACAAATAAGAATTAAGAATGCCTGATGAAGAATTGTTGATTCAGAAGTGCTAACAAGATAAGCTGTAACACCCAGTAACAAGTCACATGTCACATTTAGGCTAATCTATCTATCTATCTATCTAGCTATCTATCTATCTATCTATCTATCTA
>NC_068992.1:37128797-37138087 GCF_001194135.2 Octopus bimaculoides | reverse complement strand
TCTATCTATCTATCTATCTATCTATCTATCCATCTATTCATCTATCCATCCATCCATCCAGTTATCCACCCATTGACCTGCCTTTCTGTCTGTCTACTTATTTATTTACCAATTTACTTTTACATCTACCTCTATATCCATAAACTTTTTATATATCCTTAATCTTTTACATCCAAGAACCTTCAAAACTTTTATATCCATCCATCTATTATGGAGAATTAAACTTTCTCATACCTCCTTGTACTTTTCTACTTGAATGATAAAGGCACCTCAACTGAGAGGGGAGTGGTATTGAAGGAGGTGATTTATGAGAGGTTAAACTATGATAGGAGGACAGAAACAGATGTCCTGTTGTGGAGGAGATACTTGGATACCCCAGTTAGAGAGAAAGAGGACGGGAGAATTTGGTGGTGAACATGTGTCAGGGTGTACCCTCAAGGTACAAGGTAGGGAACAAAGGTGAAGTTATACAGAGTATTAGGGGGGTGAGTGAACAGGTAGTGCAAAAGGAGAGTGGAGAGAGGGAAAGTGAAGGGGTATGTTAGGACTACAAGATTGGATGTAGCAGGACAGGAGGATAAAACTAGGAGATGCAACATCTATGGTAGAATATTCAAGAGTGAACATGGTGTGAAAACTCATCAAAGCAAAGTTAAGTGCTAAGAGAAACTACAACAATGCAAAACACCTGATACCACCTAGAGTATTAGAATGGTTTGTCGATTGAAGGCAAACTGGGGCAAGGTGGCAAACCAGAGTATCTATGATCTTTCTGATCAACTTCCTCAGAGTGTAGGAAGAATCAGAAAGCCTAGAGGATTTTAAGAAGATAGCATAGCTGAATTTTCCACCAGTGGCAAATCAAAGATGAGCTCAGTTGAATGAAGATATGCACATCATTCTGGACAATATTCTGAAAAGTGATGTAACCAGGAAGATAAGGACCATGAAGCAAGTTGTGTTCCAGGCATATCAAAATACCATTGGCATAAAGGAAAAAAAATTTAGAAACTGTATGGTCTCAGTAAGAGGTAGTATCAAATCACTGAACTGAGAAAAGAGCTGAAACAACTGACAAAAGGGTGAAAGAGGCAAATGAAGAGAAAAACAGTTTTAAACTAGCTGAGCTCAGAATTATGGGGAAAAAACTGCTTTAAATTTGTAATCTGGTAAAAGCAAAAGAGAGAGAGAGAGAGAGAGAGAGAGAGAGAGAGAGTGAAAGCAAAGAAAGGCTTTTTTAACAACCCATTCTTGTTCATTCTAGTTCTAATTCAGAAAGGAAAAAAAGTGAAAAGCTTATGTGCTCTAAGCAAGAAGCAGAGAGTAGATTGACAGCTGTGACCAGTAACATCAAGAGAAACATTTTACTAGGGGACTGTTCTTTCCAGTTGTCAACATCCAAGCTACACATCCCTCCTTTTAATATGGAATACTTCATTGTCAATGATGTAAGGGCAGAAGTGGAAAAAGCTTGGGCAGGATATTCTCCAGAGCTATGTGATACCACATCCAAGTTCTTCAAGAATTGCTAACTGATACTGATGAGGCTTGCCAAAACTTCTACTGATGATCTGGAAAAAGAAATGGAAACTCTGGCTGTGGTCACTTGTGGAAGGCTGCTTCATTCCAGAAGAAATTTGGTAGGACTTGACCAGGTTTGAGAGATCTTGTTAAATAGCAAAGGGGAGATCTTTTGGTCCATCATTGTCAAATATTAGCCACATTTCTATTCCCTATTTTGGACACACGAAGGAGTTTAAGGGTTTTCTGGATGCCTTGAGCATGTATCAGTAATCAGTCAGATCATTTAGCAAATAAAAAGATTAGAGCAATGAAGAAGAGTGATATTTGAATCAGATGTTCTAGGGCACTAGGTGAAAGCCAACACATGCAAATGCCCCAAAAGATCCTTACAGAAGTTGCCAAGTAGATAAATTGGCAGTGAGTTAAGGCCAGACATCACTAGCCAAGATTATCAAATTCCTAAAGAAAAATGCTTAGGCTTCCTAGACAAATATAGTTGTGGAGGACCCATTTTTTATTTTGCATAAAAACTCATCAGACATCTTTTCAGAAGAGGTGATGATAATATCAGTCTGGCTAGACATTGTTATTCTGTTCAGGAGTATAAAAATGCTCATCCCAGTGCATTGGGAAAACAGACTTGACATTTTTCATCAACTTGGTTGATGAGGCTCTTAGTAAAGGATGACATGCAACCTCATTTTCCATTGCAATCAGCTGCCATGATTTCCCAGGGAAATTTGCCATCTTTCTCACCACTGCTGCCAACTTACAGCCAGTCTTCCACCACCCTTATCCCCAGTGCAACTTCTGCAAGACCATCATTTGGATAGCTGTTGCTGATAGCACAAGCCTCAGACTAATACATGGTCACTGTCCAGCCAGCTATTCAAATGGTAGAAATTATGTAGACACACATTTCTTTGACTGTACCCTTCTGAAGAAGGGCTTTCGTGCCTGAAATATATAAAGGTTTTCAACTTTCATCTCTGCATTGTTAGAAGCTTTCTTCATTTCCATTATCATTTATTACTCTACTTTTGTGCTACAATGCTTCAAGCAAACTACAATGCTCTTCATACACACACACATGTGTGCTCACTCTCTCTCTCTCTCTCTCTCTCTCACACACACACACACACACACACACACACACACATGGGTGCAGCTGTGGTTGTGTGACTAAGAAGTTTGCTTCCCTACCACATCAGGTTTAGTCCCACTGCAGGAAACATTGAGAGAGAGTATCTTCTGCTATAGTTCCAGGCTGATTAAAGCTATTTGAGTAGATTTGGTAGACAGAAACTGAAAAAGCCCATCATATATGTATATATATACATGCGTGTGTCTCCTTGTCTTGACATCATGTAAAAGTTGTAAACAAGTGTCACCATCACATAAGCAGTCTTCCATGAAAATATGTTTAGGCATGAAGTAATATTACCTTACCTGGAAACAAGTGACAGGAAGAGCATCTGGCTACAAAATAGTACTTTTGTCTAATCTATATTAGCATGAAAAAATGAATGTTAAATGAATGAATATATGTGTATATATTTTATGCATGCTATATGCCTCTGTCTTTGAGGAAATATTATTGCTCATATAGGTATGAACTAAACTGAGGAGATAACTAATTTTATAAACTACATTATATATTCAAAATGCAACAAATGACAACATAACTGTGTCAAAAGCAACAACAAAACTAAATGTGATGAGAAGTGAATTTTAACATTCCAAGTCACCACCATCATTGTCTTCTTTCCAGCTACTACCACCCACCCTCTATAGCAAGGTACCTATGCCTGTCTTCTCTATCATACTTTAACCTCTCAACATCTGACATAATGCTACCTCCCACTCTACTACAACACTACTCAGTCAAGGGGTCTTTTCCTTGTCTTGCAAGTTACTTTATGACCTTCACTAGTGCTGGTTGGGAAGGGAATCCAAATGTAGAAACTATGCCAAAACAGACATTGGAGCTTGACATAGTTCTCTGGTTTGTCTGATCCTGTCATCTGTTCAATCCATGTCAGCATGGAATACAGATATTAAATGATGATAATGATGATGCAGAGGTATTTATTAATAAAAATAGCCATGGTATATAACTGAAGTAGTTTTGTGAGTGCCAATGCTCACATTTATATGCACCTAGTAAGCAAAGTAGAAGCTCTCATGTCATGTGAGAGCTTCATTTTGTGTAATGTTCTCTACATTCAATGCAGCTTCATGCAAAAATTAATGAATTTTCAGAGAATGGTTGTCTCAGTCATGTTTTCTATTGAATTCATGGACTGCTATATATTGACTCTCTGCTCTGTTATTATACAGGTAATAATTTTAGCTAGATATCAAGAAGCCCTCCTGAAGTTCTGAAGTTTCTTTACATACTTTTAGATGCATTACAAATATGTCTTTTTGCATATATATTTTTATGTTAAACATACAACTATAACAATTTTATATTGGTGCCCTCTGACTACTGCATCAGTTGTCATTAGCATGAAAACAATTTGATTTATGGCCTGTGAACATATACATTGATATGTGTCAGTACAATAAATGAAAGTATGAAAAATGAAAATTGACAGTTGTTTTTGTTGACGATAGTTTCTCACTGGACACATAATGAATATATATTCAGTTCATGTAACAGAATCTAATTACTTGCTCAGACTGAGGCTTCATAAAATTGCTGTTCTAAGTTTCCCATTACTATCCTGTTAATCACAACGCCTGATGAAATTGTATTGTTTAAGAACTCTTGGGATTCAGTATATTTTCCATGGTTAGGTATGATGAAAAATGACACTTTTAACTTCTGTTGCTTGGGGATAAGTAGCATTTAAGATACTATCCTATTGAATGTGTAATGAGTAGTCTGTTATTTGTTGGTGTACTAATTTTGTAGAGATTACTTTTGTATTATTAATATGATTTTAGCTCATCCCAGCATGTATAGGATGATATTTGGCTTGTAGTTAAAGATTATTCAGTATGCATGCTTATTTACAGGTTTTCATTTTGAAACCATCACATGCATTTTGTTCAGCATCTCAAAGAGATTCATGGGAATGTTATATTTCTCTACTAAACAGAGCAGGTATCCTTTTAATCTGTTTTGCTAGGAATCAATGTTATAAAAATTGATGTATTGTAACTTGATCAACAAGATCAGGATAAAATATCAGAAACTTTTCATTTATTTTCTCTTTAAAATATTTAGCTTTAGCTAAAATTATAGACTCAGATATAGCTACATTAAAAATCACTCTGATAATATTTTTACATTTTGATTTATGCAGACTATTTTATTGTTAGGCTCAGAACATTCAGTCATATCTAGATATTTTTAATGTTATATAAAGCTGATAATTGGATGTTATATTCTGTCATTAAGATACTTTTGTAGAGATTACTTTTGTATTATTAATATGATTTTAGCTCATCCCAGCATGTATAGGATGATATTTGGCTTGTAGTTAAAGATTATTCAGTATGCATTCTATTTTGTTAATCATATCTAGTTTTTCACTGAATTTTAAAGTTGCTCTCTCTAATTCTTCTTAGTAGCTTTAGGCATTGAAGAAAATAAAACATGAGTATTTGATGTACAGCACTTTGCCTTTCACATGCAGACTGTATAGATGTGGATATTAACAAACTAGTGCTTTGGCAGAAATTTTCATTACAGCATGACAACTTTCAAAATTGTTATTAGTTTAGTGTTTTCCATTATCTAGACAGCCTAAATGTGTTAGGGATGTTTGGAAATATTCTAACTAGAGTAAGAAGGAGAGTAGAAGTCCTGGGCGCTGAAGTATGTAATAAAGCAAATAATGTTGCTTAATGGTGACACACAGTTAATGAATGTTGGAGAGAATGAGTTGGTTAAAATTTGTTGGATTTAACTTTCATAAAATGAGTAGAACTGCATGATGAGCTGAGAGATTGGATGACCATTGAATGATTCAACACGGTGGAGTAACTGTATAATTATGAGTCTGTATGTGATACAAAGAGATAGTAAACATCAGACATAGGAAGAAATAGTGAAGTTAAATTTCAGCATCTTGGATCACTGAGACATGATGATGTATAATTGAGACAATTGGTTATATGATATTTGGCATACCTATTTACCTTGTGTGAAAGAGTGATCATTAAAACTAAGATGATAATGATGTACCAAAAGTATATATACATAAATTCATGTGTCATCCTCTACAACAACTCTCTAAATGCTGTACCAAAATTCTACTATCTGGGAAACATCCTGTCAAACAAGAGAGTCCAATAATAATAATAATAATAATAATAATAATAATAATAATAATAATAATAATAATAATAATAATGATAATGACAATAATGATGATGAGGATGATGGTGGTGGTGGTAGTGGTGGTGATGGTGGTGGTGGTGGTGGTGGTGGTGGTAATGATGATGATGATGATGATGATGATGATGATGATGATGATGATGATGATAATATACATATATAAAAAACACCTGTGCCAGTACTGCATAAAAGCACCCAGTACACTCTGTAAAGTGGTTGGCATTAGGAAGTATATCTAGCCATAGAAACCATGCCAAAACTGACATTGAAGCCTGAACAGCCCTTCAGCCAGTCAGTACCAGTCAAACCGTCCAACCCATGCCAGCATGAAAAATGGACGTTAAATGATGATGATGATACATACATATACACATACATTCATGATACATACAAATATACATACATATGAGTGTTTGTGTGATACATGTGTGCATCTAGGGTGAAATGAGTTCGCAAGAATGGAGAGAAGAGCAGATGTCAATGCGGGATTTGTGGTTGCTTTTGGACAATTCATGAGGCACTCATTTTCCAAGTTGTTGAAGATGATGATGAACAGTTGTATGGTTTGAACTAAGCTTTATCGCCAATTCTTCAGCTGATAATGCAGAATTTTCTTCAAGTAATGCCTCAAGGAGTTTATCATCAAACTCAACCAGACAACCTGTTCAATCTTCATCTTCAAGGCTGAAATCTCCACTTCTGAATTTTTCAAACCATCTTCTGCAAGTTCCATAAACTGAGTGTATGTTTCGAGTTGCTTCAGCTGTAGAGTTTCCTTTTTTGTACTCATAAAGCATTATGTCTCAAATGCACTTTGGATACTTCCATGTTAGAAAGGGTTTTAATCTAAGAAATTTTAATTCTATCATTCTGTAAAATAGTATTTAATTAGTGTAAATGTACATAAATGCATTTAAATAATTTTTAATTCCATTAGACATTCTAAAATACTATAAATTTCATTCAATTTTAAAAAGGTAAAATTGGACAGAACCTATGCGATGACTAATATGTACTTAAATAAAGATATTGTATTTATGATGTACATTAACTACATTAACTAACACACACACTTATACATGCATATAGATTTGTAACTAAAATATGCACATGTATGCATGCATATCTTTCTGGATGTATGTGTACACATGCAGGATTGGTATGCTAACTTGACTGAAGTGAAACACACTGCCTTAAATTTATAGTTGCTAAAAACTGAGTAATATGTTTATGAAAATATAACTTATTTATCACTGCTTGCTGTAAGAAATTTCTAAAATATTCTATAATTGATTTTCAGAAGCACTACCGGTACGGTGTGTTGAGTACAAAGTTGTATCATTCAAATTTATCAATCATCCACTACAGTGTATTTTTCCAAATGTGCCGAGCTCATGGCATTGGCTATGATATCAAGGTAAGAATTTGTCTTTGGTGACATATATATATATATATATATGTATCAGTGAATAGTAAATATGTAGAAAGTGGTGAGGTGATGGGTGAAATTCCTAGATGTGATGATAGTGATGTTAATGGTGGATAAATTTGATGTCAGTGGATGTGGTGGTGTGATGTTGTGCTCAGTAGGACTAACGTTTGTATGGATATGATGGAGTTGTTTGGTTTGGTCAATAAATAAAATATTAATGGAGTGAACTCCTTGGATATATTTTTTCTGGAATTGAAGAGATGACTTAATCTTGTAAGTTTCACCATTGTCGTTGTTGATGTTTTCCTTGTGATATATATTATAAGATGGTTAAGATGACAGAGTACTGAATTACTGCTCAAATGGCCTCTATATAAAGCAACACACTTTCTAATATGACCACCCTACCACCACCACCACTTATTCTTTCAATGATTCATTATATATCATCTAATTGGTGTAATGCTGAATTGCACAAAATTTTCTAGAAGTTTGTCATGTGTATCTGTGATGTAGCAAACACTAAACATGCAGACATAAACCATTAATTGTAAGTATTAAACTAACTGCATAATGGTTGACTTATTTGATCAGCCATGAGGAAGCGTGAGGTTTGATTTGTGTTGGGAAAGTTATTACATTTTCATCTGAATAGTATTCTTTAAAAATGAATAAACTTTAATATTTATCATCATCAAAATCATTGTCATCCCCTCTAGCTCCATAACCATATGTATGCGTATGTATGTGTATGTGTGTGTGTGTATATGTGTATAACTGATCATATTTAAGCTACTTTTGTGTACCCTTGGTTCTAATGACTAACCAATGACTGATTTTAGGCAATGACTAGTGACTGAGATCTTTGGAAATATGCTGTGCTTGAGAAGACTCGGCAAGCCAAGTGAGACCATAACCTGTGGCCTATGCCAGGGGTGTAACCAACCCACTTATGTGTACTTTTCCTTCATTGGACACTAAACTCTGCTTGCGAAGACCTGTTGAGGCAAGTGAAATCGAAATTAAAATCAAATTCGATGACAACACCACATGACTGGCATCTGTGCTAGTGGAGCGCTAAAAGCACCATCTGAGCATGATCGTTGCCAGGGTCACTGACTGGCTCCCATGCCAGTGGCACATAAAAAGCACCATTTGAGTGTGATCATTACCAGTGTCGCTTTACTAGTAATTGTGCCAGTAGCACGTGAAAAACAATATTCAAGCTAGGTCATTGCCAGTGCCGCTGAACTGGCTCCTGTGCAGGTGGCACATAAAAAACAGCGTTTGAGAGTGGCCATTGCCAGTACTGTCTGAACGGCCCTCGTGCCGGTGGCACATAAAAGCACCCACTACACTCTCGGAGTGGTTGACGTTAGGAAGGGCATCCAGCTGTAGAAATTCTGCCAGATCAGATTGGAGCCTGGTGTAGCCATCTGGTTTAACCAGTCCTCAGTCAAATCGTCCAACCCATGCCAGCATGGAAAGTGGACGTTAAACGATGATGATGATGATGATGATAATTTATTCAATTTGCTTCTATCTTTAGGTGATATCTTTATGATATTTGCTTCACTCTCCCTAGTTATGGCCTTTATAATACTTTACAATTTGTTATAATCCTATAAATTCTTTCAACATTTATTAACATTGCTGGCCTATATAATTATTTATAATTCTTATAAGTTCTTTTAACATTTTCTTAAAACTCTCCACATGGCGCAGGAATGGCTGTATAGGCACAGGAGTGGCTGTATAGGCACAGGAGTGGCTGTATAGGCACAGGAGTGGCTGTGTAGTAAGTAGCTTGCTTACCAACCACATGGTTCCACGTTCAGTCCCACTGCTTGGCATCTTGGGCAAGTGTCTTCTACTATAGCCTCGGGCCGACCAAAGCCTTGTGAGTGGATTTGGTAGACGGAAACTGAAAGAAGCCCATCGTATATATGTATATATATATATGTGTGTTGTGGAGGCGCAATA
>NC_068992.1:37107773-37128715 GCF_001194135.2 Octopus bimaculoides | reverse complement strand
TGTCATACTGTGTCACACTGAATATCCCCGAGAACTACATTAAGGGTACACGTGTCTGTGGAGTGCTCAGCCACTTGCACGTTAATTTCACGAGCAGGCTGTTCCGTTGATCGGATCAACTGGAACCCTCAACGTCGTAAGCGATGGAGTGCCAACATGTGTGTGTTTGTCTCCCTAGCATTGCTTGACAACCGATGCTGGTGTGTTTATGTCCCCATCACTTAGCGGTTCGGCAAAAGAGAATGATAGAATAAGTACTAGGCTTACAAAGAAGAAGTCCCAGGGTCGATTTGCTCGACTAAAGGTGGTGCTCCAGCATGGCCACAGTCAAATGACTGAAACAAGTAAAAGAGTAATTTTATATTATTATAGTAGTGATCTAATTTATCAATAATTATGTGACAATATTGGTTGATAGAAATGTTGAAATTCATGGTTTTCATTTTTCTTTTTATTGAGAATATAAGTTGTTTTTCCTTCTCTATTAATTCTAGCCTTTCAACTTGTAACTTCATTACAGCTATATAACTGATCTCTCTAAATTTTGATATTTACCTAACATAAATTTAGATATTTCGATCTTTATGGTGACATTGATTATTGCCTAAATTATTTTCATTAGTCTAGTATACACATTTATTTGTTTGTTTATGACAATGTCATCTTCCTGACAACTGTGTTGTCTCCTTTCTCTATTACAACTATCTTACTTTGTTTCTGTTTAAGTATTTGTAGGTTATGGTCGCTGGCACTTCAATTATGGATATTTCTATATATTAATTATTTTATTTTTCCTTTCCCTACTTCTTTTCCCTCCCAATTCTCTGAAATTTTGTTGTGACCTTCACTTTTCTCTGGATTTTTTCTCAAATTATTTTCTATGAATTAGCCTTGATATTCTATTAGTTCTTCAATAATCAGTCAGAGCATTTAATTAAGAAGAACTAAGTAAATGAATAAATAATATTGAAATTTATTAACCATGTCATTCCTTGGATGTACTAAACAAAGTAAATGGCTTTTGAGAACAATGTTAGTTAACTGTCTTCAACTATGTTTTGATGAGGTCAAATGTTATGCTTGATGCTTGCTATCTGCTGGTACATAAGCTTGTTTTGCCAGTATCATCCTTTATGAGTGAGGTTGTGAAGTATAATGACATCTTTAGAATAGATATGCCTTTTAATTACTCTATAATTTACATCCTTATTTTGCTATCTATTCATGTGATTAACATATTATAGTCCCACCCATTTCACATTTCATAAGTATTGGTAATTCTGATTTAGAAATTTACTTGATGATCTGTTGAGTAATCAGCATGTTACCGCTTACTTGTATATTTGGTGAGCCTGATGAGTTGAAAGTTTCATAACAATACATATTCTTATGGATGTTGTTCTTACTACATAACTGAGTGTAGTATGTTTATGTTGTAATAAAGACTCTTAATGAAACATTTGTATCAGTACCAGATAATCCACTCATCTGTTTTTATTATGCTTATACTTATCTTTGGATACTTTTGGGTGCTATTGAAGGTGTGGATTACCAAGCAATTGAACTTATCTTCATTGATGCCTTCCATTCTGTTAATGAATTACTTAACTGTCTGCTTTGCATCATTCTGGTCAGCCATTAATTGTGGTGGGCTTTATTTTGATATGCCTTGATCCTCAATAGATCCCCCCCACTTAATCAAATATGTATGGATTTCTGCACATTTGTGTGTGTGTGTGTGTGTGTATTTGAGTCTCTTTTCTTTGTCATCAGGTGATAGCTAAACACGAGTATCACTGACATGCAAATGGGGTTCATTTCCAATCTTCCATAAAAACAGGTCATGGGGAAATATTGCCTTATTTGCAAGCAGTTGAGGGTTGGCAACAGGATGGGCAGTCAGCTATAGAAGACCTACCTCACCAAATTCTATCTGACCCATGTGAAGATGGAAAAGTGGACATTACAATGATAATGATGATTTCTCGACAATGGAAAAAGAGCTGGTTTGTAACTTTCATTGGAATTTTAGCATCCACTAGATCAGTGGTTCTCAAACTTTTCAAAACATTTTATGTGTTAGTCCCCTTATAGTTTCTTTGATGATTCATGGTCCCCTATAAAATGCAGGATAATCAACATGGAAAAATATGACATACATTTGTGTAGCATAATTTCCGGACTATGAACCACACTGCCCATAGACCCGCAACCCTGAAAACCACTACTTAATCCAGGCAATGCCCCATTGGGATACAATAAACATACATGAAAATATGAGGAATCAATTGATCAATTGGTTACAAAACAAATGAGAAATGAAAGCAGTCCAAAAGTATCTTGAGCATCCTTTATTAACAACTGCATAAGACCCATTTATGCCCATTTGGCAGAAAGAAACTGTGGATAATACACTGAAAACTACAGTATATATTTGTACATGACAGTGGTTCTTGGACTTTTGGCATCACCTTCCCCTTTCATCATGTTTGGGATGCTATTCCTCTCCATTGTCCAGTCACTCCTTGTATTGATTATCCAAGAGGTGCATTTCAACCAATTTAGATCTTTTTCAGCAGAAAAAATATAATAGCATCCCAAAATGTACAGAAGTTTCTGCTAATTGGACCACTAGTATGCACAGAAAACCACAATTTTAGTAGAAACAGTCATCTCCTCCTCTCCTGAAGGTTTTTCATCCTTTTTCCTGAATCTCTGATACATAACATGACAACAAAAGAAAAATTATATCAGAAATTATTTATTCACAAAAACAGACCATCTGTCATTTTATTTACAGCAAAGTAACCAGCTCTTCTATGTTTGGCTCTGTTTTGGAGAGGGCAGCCCTCATTTCTGGTGTGATATCCAGTCAATTTTGTGACTTTGTTTTGATGGCAAGGCAAGTGGAAAATATGGTCTCACATTCATTGTTGGTTGGAAATGGCATCAGTACTTTAAGAGGCATCTTTGCAACATCAAGATATGACTATGCCATTTCAATCCAAAAGTCAGAACAGTGCATTTTATGGAAAAAAACATTTTGCATCTCAATCATAGATCAAATCAATGAATTGCTCTTGAATTAAATTGTCTCCTGTAGGTAGATTGCTAACAGAGAGTACAAAGGGGTTCCTGATAAAGCAGAAGTATTTGTCAAAGTCATGAAGATCAGGAAAATAAAGAGAATATTTCTCTGCCAAGTATTGACACATGTTGTTTCATGAGTTCAACAATATTTTGTCATCGATTTGAAGCTTGTTTTCATCAATAAACATGTTTAGTTGAGGAAATGATGCAAAGTTCTTTCTATCTAGCCTTGGGTGCCAAAGTTCAAGCTTCATTTTAAAAGCAGTTAGTTTTATATGAGAATGAAACATGGTTGTATCTTTCTCTTGCAGTGAAAGATTCACTGACTTGAATATGACCACCAAAAATGCCAAGCAGATCAGAAAATGAACATCAGAGTATTTGGCATGCAAATCTGGCTTGGCATCTTGTAAAAAATCATGGACATATTATTTTTCCTCTCAAAAGCCATCTCACTTCTGAGTACAACAGAAGTGTTTCAAATTCAGAATCACTTTCTTTGCACAACTCAGCAAACAGATGGGAGTTGAGTGTGTTCACTTTGATGATGTTCACTACTGTAATCACTTAATTCAGAACATTTTTTAACTCATCAGGCATGGTTTTTACCATTAGTGCTTGTGCAGTGTGTATCTATATTACCTGGGGATTTTTCTTTCATCAAAGTCTGAAAACCGGAATGGCAACCAAGCATCACCGGAGCGTCATCAGTGCACATGCCAATGATATGGTCCCAGTTGATATCATGTGCCTCAAAAAACTTGTTCACTATGTTAAATATTTCCCTTGTAGTTGTTTCTGTGCTGAGGGTTTTGCAAAACAGGAATTCATCCTCCAGGTGTACATAACGATAGATGCAAAGTTGGGTTAAGTTGGCAACAGCTGTTGTTTCATGAAGCTGGATCATGAAAATGTTCAAAAGTGAGTTGTGAATCTTAGAGATCAACTGCGACAGAATGTTATCAGCTCAGATATTCATCTGCTAACAGTATCATTTGAGAGAGACATGCTTTGGCTTCTGAAGTTCAGAACTTCCTAGCACATTGGATATGATACCTTTGCCAATATTGTCAACTCTTTGCCAATATTGTGAAGTTTTTTGGCAACAGCTATTTTCTTTGAAATTTCACAGGATGCTTTCAAACCAGCAGTAATATCTGGTGAAAACATTCCCATGTCATCAAGTCTGGATTTCATCAATCTGTCGGCTTCATGTCTGAAGAAGTCAGCATCTTTATTTTATTGAACTAAGATGCTTCATTTCAAAGGGCCTCTTTAACTTGCTGGGCTTTAGTGAAGTAGATGCCAAGACCTTGGAGCACAAGACACACTGTGGTTTCCTTCTCCACCAGACTTTATCACAGTAAAACTGAATTTTAAATAAGATTCATCATATCTCACTTTTTTGGAGGCATTATATAAAAAGATAAAATTCAGTAAACCAATTGAATATAACTACATTGTATATTTGTTTCACATTTATCTTATACTACGGGTGTGCATATATGCCTTAGTGTAGCTAGCTTTTGGGTGCACTAATTAACAATAAAGCTTACCTCTCACTATTAATTATGGAAGAAATCCAAAGTGCACATGAGCATTGTTTTGTCTGTAGATAAAACTCCATGAATTAATAACCATTGAGAAGACAGTTCTGTTGGAACATATTGCCATGAAAACAACCATGTCTTATAAAGTCCAGCCACCATGCAGGATGAGAATGGATGTCTGGCGAAGGGCAAATTCATGCGGGAACATGTACTGATGAAGATAATGGTAGCGAGAGACATGTAAACATGTGGATTGCAATAGTGGAGTGGTGAATCATGTGAGCATAGAAAACTGACAGCGCATGCACAATCAACTGTTATACCTGCATATTTTCGATCAGCCAGTCACACTTGTACAACAAGTGTGATTAGCAAATGCGTGTGTCAGAGTGGCATGGGGTCTTTGAGGCCAACAACAAAAAAGGATGATAGCATGTGAAAAACTGAAAGTCTTGAAATTTTTAAACTTGGCTTTCTCAAGTCACTTGTTTCCACGAAACTTCAGCATTCCTTCAGTCCCCCTTAAATCGCTTTACAGTTCCCTAGGGGACCACGGACCCCAGTTTGAGAACCACTGCACTAGATAGCTGTATCTATATGCCTATACATGTGCAAATCTGTATGTTATGTTTTATATAGTTGCATATCTAGACATATGCGTATGTATGTATATGCTTAACTTTTGGAAAGTTTTACATATTTTGCGATATTTTGACAAATCCATTGATGGTTTGTATCTGTAATCTTGTAATTAACTTTCTTTCTGGTTTTGAGAACCCTAATTTCTCAAGATTGGTGCTGAGGCAGTGCCACAACAATTATAGGTATAAATGTAAACTTGTAATCTGAGTAGAGTATCTGTAAATTTCTCAATAGGTCAGTGAAGGTGTTTTCTTTTTCACTGATCTTTCACTTTATGTTGACATTTGTACTCTTTCTTTCATCCAAACTTGGTCTATGGATGCATTTCAACATATTGTGCTTTAAACCTGTTGCGAAAGAGATACATTTAACAGCTGTCTGAATCAATGTGAAACTTCTGCTTCCTTGTTTTTGCCATGTGAGTGGTTCTATTTTGGAGGATCTGTTTTATTTCTGCCAGAGCTAACACTTGTGGTCTGCTAATATCCCCATTATCAACCTGTAGAGTAGAAGGTCAGCTTCTTGTATCTAACAATCAAGTTTTTTCCTGGTGCTTTTCCACTATAAAGTTTTCAAATTACAGTCAGTATTGATGCTGTCTTGGGTGTCAAGCAGGGACAATGTCTTTGGATTTCTTCTAGATACAGAGCATCCTGGTTAAACTCTCCTTTGCTCCAGATTTTTCTACTGAAGGAATCTGTATCTTGTCAGAAAGGAGTCTCTATGATATTTATTGTTTTTCTTCTGCCTTCGAAAACTGCTGCTTATTTTTAGTTAAGTTTGATGTTAATTATTTTTCTTTCAGTTACTATCTTCTGATGTTGGAGTTTTTCATTGACAGCTTTTATTTCCGGTTTTAGTGTGGTGAATTTGTAATCAAGATTTCTTGTTATACTATTTCTATCTTCTTCTTCACATTTTGTTGGTGAGGTATGTAGTGATTTGCTTGTTTGCATGCAATAAGCATTGAAATATGACTGATTATCTTCCATAAATTAGCAATCTTTCTCTCAGTTTTCAAAACCTATGATAATACTTTTTCCATTGTTTTGGTTTTGTCTACTTCCTGAGTACCTCTCATGTATGGGTGACAAGTGGTTGACTAGGCATATAAACAGACATTAATTAGTCAGTATGAGGGTTGTAAATATTCTTCTCCAATTTCATCAGTTGCTCTTAATACTACTTCCGTTGGTCTTTTGCTTATATTTGTTTACTTTTTAGACTAATCTCTTCAAGAGAATATTCTAAAGCTAAAATTGTTTTCTCTTGAAATTTTCTAATGAAAGCATATTTCATTAATATATATTCCTGATTAACCACTGCAATGTGATAATCGGAAATGTTGTACCTACTAGTTATTATAGTAGTAGTAGTTGTTTTTGCTTACGATATGGACTGGCTGATAGAAGGTATAGCTGTAGGAATGTTGTTAACTGTGAAAGCATGTGGTATTCTTGCATCATTCTTCCATTTGTCTGCACTGTTTGAAATAAAGTTGATTTCACCTCTGCTTGAGATAAATTTCATTCAATAACTTTCTCCCTCTGTTCAACAAATGTTACTTGCTGTCACAATTGTGTTGCTGTAAAATAATTTAGCTCTGGGTGCTAATGTTTAATCTATTCATATACTTAACAGTAAGATTTTCCTTTACCCATTTTCAGCAATTAAATAAGTTATCATTGAGTTCATAACTAAAACAAAATGCATTTCATACTATTCTTTATTTTTGAGTTGAAGAATTATGTACATTATTTACAATGGACAGATAGGTGTCCTCACCTTGTTTGTTGTTGTCACAACTTTCAGCTGATGTACTCTCCAGCCTTCATCAGGTGTTCTGGTGGGATTTCGAACCCAACCCTTTATTTAACTAAAGGGGTACACTATACTCATTCCTAAGGTATGTTGCTGATGTTATTTTTCTGTTATTATTTTTTTTAAGTCCCTGCCTGGGATTGAACTTAGAACTCGAATGTTAGTAGCCCACACTCTTATCCACTACGTTTTTAAATTATATGCCCACAGCATATAACATAGTAGATTAGTGCATGGGCTACTAACCCTTGGATTCTTAGTTCACACCTAGGTAGGGACTTGAAAAATAATGTCAACAGAAAATTAACACCAGCAACATACCTTAGGAATGAGAACAGTGTACCCCATTAGTCAAATAAAGGGTTGGGTTCGAAATTCCACCAGAACACCTGATGACGGCTGGAGAGTACATCAGCCGAAATGTTGTGATAAAATCAAACAAGGTGAGGACACCTATCCAGCCATTGTAAATAATACATTTTATAGTCATGATTTCTTCTAAAACTACTGCTAAAATGTATCTGTTTACCTTTTACCATGCTATTTTCCTTCTGTTGATGTGTTCTGCCATGATCTTTGAAGCAATTCTCTTCATACCAAGTTCAAGTCTGAAATGAAAATATTGAATAAAAGGTTCCTTCAGTCAATTCATCAGATGATTAACCAGTTATTTAACAGGGCTGATAGTTTTGGCTTCAAAGTTGGAGATAGTATTCACACCAAATATGTAGCTTGTTGCTTCATTGTATGTATTGCTGCATCCTATGTTTGTAAGCATGCATGTGTGTGTGTGTGTGTGTGTGTGTGTGTGATTATCCAGTTTTATTTCAAGATTTCTTGCTAATAGAGAAAGAGCCGATTTCTAACCTAGATCCAAGGCTCTTTCATTGGAATTTCAATAACACCAACTGAGTATTTTTGTATGTACATGTGCAGATTTGTATTTTTGTTTTATGTACGTATTCTCATGCATACAGTTGCATGGCTAGACATGCTCATATATACTTAAATTATAAACTCCTGGAAAGTTTTACAGATTTTTACAGTTCCAGTGATGCCTTGGATTGGTAGTCTTTAAATCAACTTTCTCCTTTCCAGTTCTGAGAAGCTGAATTTCTTAACACTGGTACTTAGGCAGTGTGTTACTGTTGTAATCCAATGTCGGACTGTCATGACATTCACTCCAGTATAGCAGTATAGTTAGACAAGTAAAGACACAACTATCTATGACCGACTTCTCGACGTAACAGTACTTGTAACAACTAGCACATACCACTTGTTGCATGGGAGGGGTGTTCCATTATTATTATTATCCCCATAACATCTCCCCTTTTCATGTTTTATTTTTTCTTAGGAAGCGTAATTTTTTTTTAATTCCAATAAATTTTTACATCACTCCAGTGATGTAAAAATTTGACAAAAAATCTCATACTGTTACAAATTTAATATTTTTTTTGTTTGGCATCCACTTCCGGGAACTCTGTACATTTTCTTTTTCCTTCGCTTGTGTATCTGGATTCAATTATCTGTAGCTGCGTTGGTACTTGAAAAGTATCATATAGCCATTCCATTGGTTCTTCCATTCTCTCAGGTTCGCTCTCAACAAATCTTTTTTTTAGTTGGTTCATGTGTCATATACATCCCTTTTCTTTCTTGTACCAAGTATAACATTTTTCCTATGCTTTTGGTAATCACACCATCTTCCCAACTTTGTTTTCTGTTCTTATATGCCCTAACAAATAAACTTTCACAAATTTTGAAATATCTTCCTGTATTATCCATTACAATTTTCCTTTACTTACGAATTAGCAATTTGTCGAAAACTGATTTTATTTTCTTTGCAAACATCAGCTCCGTTGGTGACATACCTGCTGGTGTATTTGGATTTGGTGTCACCCAGTATACTCTTAGGAATTCTTGTAGAGCTACCTCATCCATGACTTCCTTATTTGATTTTCTTAAGGCTCTTTTAAACATATTGACTAAGTGTTCTACTTGTCTGTTAGATCTAGGATGATATGGCACAGTAGTTACATGTTCAACAGTGAATGTTTTACGAAAATTGCGTTCCATTGTCAGATACTATTGTGTCTGGGACACCAAATCTCACAAACAACTCCTGTAGGAAGTTTATCATAGTTGAGGAGGTTGGATTTTTACACATACAAATTTCTGGCCATTTAGTGAAACTATCTACTACCACCAAGTAGCATGAACTGTTTAAGGGACTAGTGAAATCAATGTGTAATCTTGATCAGAGAACATCTACTTTTAGCCAAGGTTAACTTTTTATCATCAGTAATTTTGCTGCTGGGGCACATCCTCTATAGCCTTTCACTAAATTTTCTATTTTCTATCCATTTTTGGCCAGTACACATAGCTATGCATTAAAGTTTTCATCCTCAAAATACCAGGATGTCCAACATGGAATTCGCTCAGCATTTTTCTTTTGCAGTGTTTCAAGTATTACTACTTTCTGTGTATACATCAGTACACCATCAAAAATTGAGTATAGGTTCACATGATGGTTTTTCATTTTGCACCAATCCTGTTCCTATTTACTTTTCCTGTTCACAGTATTCCTTTCATTTCTGTTATGAGTTTGTCCTTTTCCTCATTTCGTTTTATGTCTTCAAGGGTCATCGATGATTTGCGTATCACATTCCTCATTACATTTTTTATTTCTCCTTCTGATCTTAATGCTGCAATTACCATATCTTAGAATGGCTCTCAGTGTTTCAGTATCAGTCTGGACAAACCATCCACATGCCCTAGTTTTTTTGACAGTAAATATTCCATTTTATAATCAGAATTAAATATTGTAGTGCCCCATTGCTGTAGTCTATTCACTGTGTGTGCTGGTATTCTTCTTTTAGAACTGTATATCGACAGTAGTGGGCAATGATCCATTTGTAGATGGAAAACTCTTCCATGAATAAATCTATGCAAATTTTTCACATCGAATATGATTGCTAATACTTCCTTTTCTATTTGGTTATAGTTCCTTTCTGCTGATAATAACTATCATGATACATGGACTATAGCCTTTTCATTCCCATCGTTATATTTGTGCAAAAGCAGTGCTTCCACACCATAATCATTCGCATCTGTAGCCAATATAATATTTGGCTTTGGATCAAAATGCATTAACAAATAAGTTTGATGTTAAAATGTTTTCTAATTCATCAAATGCCATCACCACTTTGCATTTTTCTTTAACAAATCATTTGATGGGGCTCTTACATTATGTATATTAGGAATATAAACTTGATAGTAATTTACTAATCCCAAAAATGCTTGTAGCATAGTCACATTATTCAGCATGGGCATATTTTTTATTGCAATTGCTCTGGATGGATCTGGTTTCCATCTGTTTTTATCTATTATCTGGCCCAAGTTTTCAATTTTTCAGAAAGAACTCACACTTTTCTTCACTTTACTTTAAACCATATTCTCTTATTTTAAATACCCTTTTTATGTACTCTATATGTTTTTTGTGTGATTTGCTTTTTATTAAGTTATCGTCTAAATAGGCAATAGCAAGATCACTGTCTGCTAGCATTGTATCCATTATTTGTTGAAATATAGAAGGGACCACTTTTACACTAAAGGGAAACTGCTTAAATTTAAATAAGTCACGGTGTGTATTAATGGCTAATAAGTGTGAGCCTTCTTCTTTGACTTCTATGCCTCCAAGAAATTAACTTACTGTTTTTCTTTTTATGTAGACTGTAGGTGCTGCCCAATCTGAGTAGTCCTTGATTATTCCTAGGCTTTCAAGTCTTTCAAGTTCCTTATTTACCTGTTCTAGTGCCACACTAGCGCCACAAATGGTACATTATGTTTTGGCTTAAATACCAGTGTTACTACAATTTTGCCTTCGTTTTTGTGCTGCAGCCCAGTTCATCACAGAAAGCATCTGGAAATAAATGTTCTATTTTCTGTTTCAGTCCCTCAGTCACATTTGAAACTTCAATTGAACCAACTATATTCGCACACAAAAAACACTTATGGGCATATTCCACAATTTGAACAGTTCCATCCACTCTGTGCTGAATAGATTAGCTGAATTTTTTTGCCATTTTCATTTGGTCACAAAATGTCACATTACACACAAATTCACCTACAAAATACAATCTTTTACCCATAACACTGTGTGTTACTTTTGTAGATTTACTTAACTTTGGCTTACCAATATACTTCCAAGTTTCTTCATTCACAATGTTAATATCACTTCCAGTATCTAACTGCATTTTTACTCTTATATTTTTAATTTTCACATTTACGAATTTCCTCTTTGTCACACTACCATTTTCTTTCAATGACATCTTGCTTATTCCTTTTTCTTTGTTCCGTTTTGTTGTCTTGGTTTTACGTGTCCAATTTTTCCACAGACTTCCACATGCAAAACATGGGTTTATTTCCTGATTTTGTCCTGTTTGTACTGTATTTTAGTACACATTTGATTTCTATTCTGCCTGTTTTGTACTTGCTTTACCTCGGAGCAATCTTTGTGTTCAATTTTCTGTGTCGTGTCTTAAATTTACTATTCTTTCACACTCTTCTGATACTTGTTGTAAGGTTACAGCTTGTTTTGTCCCAGCTTAGTGAGAATTCTTGTTCTTACTTCTGTGTCTTTTTCTACAGTTAGTCCCTGAGTAAATATCAGGTACTTGAGCATGCCTGGCATTAACTCATCCAGTTTGAACTTTTCACATTCTCTGTTAACTCTACCAGCAAGTGTGATGTTGTCCTCCTCATTGTTCTTTTCTAGGTTCAGACATTTCCCATGTGTATTCAACGACAAGCTTTTCTCGCTAAAAATTTTACACAAAATATCTATTGTATTTCTAAAGTTTATATCAGATGGTTTTTCTAAGAGTACATAATTGCTGTAACACTCATGTTCTCCTGCTGCCAGTTTTTTAGGATTAGACATATTTTCATATCATCGTCCCAATCTTTGCACTCTTTACTGAAGATCTGTTTGGATCTTCTATAGTATGCCTTGAAGGTAACTCCTTCGTCTGGTTCATACTTAAATTCCATTATTGAGTTTGCAACATAATCTGGCAACAATGTCTTTTCAGCATTTTTGGATGACTTTCTCATCATTAATTGTAGCATTTGTTGCTGTAATAATAATTGGTGTTGTTGTTGTTGTTCTTGCACTTGTTGTTGCTGTTTTTGCAACTTGAGCAAACCGGCCAACAAATCTTCCATAATTTTGCGATTTTGCATACCATAAAATTTGCGCAAAAACTTTTGTGAGTTTCATAACACCTTGTGAGTTTGTTTAATCCTTGTGCATTTGTTAATTCCTTGTGAGTTTGTTAATTCCTCATCACCACTGTTGTAATCCAGTGTCAGACTGTTATAACGCCCACTCCAGTATAGCAGTATAGTTAGTTAGACAAGTAAAGACATGAGTATCTATGACCAACTTACCTAACTTCTCAACGTCACAGTATTTGTAACAACTAACACATACCACTTGTCATGTGGAAGGATTGTTCCATTCTTCTTCTTCTTCTTCTTCTTCTTCTTCTTCTTCTTCTTCTTCTTCTTCTTCTTCTTCTTCTTCTTCTTCTTCTTCTTCTTCTCATCATCATCATCATCATAGTTACATATCCCAGTGCCCCAATAATTACAGGTATAAACCTGAACTTGCAATCTGGATAATTTTCCAGTAGTTCAGAGTAGGTATTTTCTTTTTTGCTGATCTTTAATTTTATATCAACGTCTGTTGGGAAACTGATTTCTACAACTGTACACAGCTTCTCTTCTCTGTTCAAAATGACTCTGTCAGGTCTATTATGTTTACATTTTATTCAGGTTTTTATTGAGACACAGTATTCTTTTTTTATTATGACTGGTTCTTATTTCTAATAACATCTCCATGCATGGTCTTCTACTGATATATGCTCATCCTTTCATCTGATGATACATTACAGTAGAGTTGTGCGACTTCTTTGGGAATGTATTTAAGTTTATCAGACAAGGTGAATGCTGCTCAAGGAGCTGCTTTTCAAGTCTTATGAATCAGCTACATGCATGCAAACTTGGTCAAGGGATGCACTTTGACATTTGGTGGTTAAAAGATGTTGCCAAAGGGATATGATACAACATTCAAAGGCAGTCTGGATCGGTGTTAAGCCCCTGCCCCCTTGTTTTTATTTTAGGTAGAGGCAGTCTGCGTCATTATTGATGTGAAAATTATTTGTGTTGGTCAGTATCTTCCAGGTTTCCACATCAATAGCTCAGATCTCATCAAGCATCCATTAAAGTAGCCCAAATGTTGGTATGAGTACTGGCACTGCAAACATATTGTGGGCAATGTTTTATTGAATGCAGAGATTTCCAAAGCCCATAAAAAAAATATTTTCTTTATTCAGCAGTAATATTCTTTAGTGACATGTTTTTTTGTTACAGGTGCCATTGTAAGATATGCTTTCACCCACTCCTAGATACCTGTAACATTCCTCATCAGATATAGAGGAAACAGTTAAGTCACTGATGATGTTGCTAGTCTGGTTTATAGTAGTTTTCCCTCTTTTCACTACCATATAGCAACATTTATCCTGGCCAAACTATAACCCTATATCCTTTGAGAATGTTGTAACCCGGTCAACACTCTTTTTTATCTCATGCATATTCTTGGCATACAGTTTCAAGTCATCCACAGAGAAACAGTGAACCAGTGAGATGTTCTTCAGAGTTGCCTAACATGAATGACAAGGGGTTTACAGAAAATACTAGCAACATCACAGAGAGGCTGTCTCCTTGGAATATGCCTCTGCGATACTGCATTTTATCGATGATAAAACAGTCATACCTTGTGTTTAATTTCAAGATGGTGGCCCACGATGAAGTCAGGTCAGCTGTGGCTTTGACTATGCTCAGGAATTTTAGCAAGTTGAAGGGCTTCTAGCACACATGAATGGGGGACAGAGTCAAAAGCTTTCTTGTAGTCCAACCACATTGAAACTAGATTCCTCTTATGCTCCCATACCTTTGACATTACAGTTTTATTTATGAACAATTACTCAGTACATCCCCAGACTCCCTTCTTCCCAGCTGCTTGTTCTGCTGGGATGATGTTATTACTTTCACAACGGTCTTGGAGAAAGAGGTTTAAACATGCTGTATATATTCTATGTATGTATGTATGTATGTATGTATGTATGTATGTATGTATGCATGCATGCATGCATACCTTGTCACATGCTTTGTTTATTCTCACATTGCATATATGCACAACCTCCTTACACATACATAAGCACTTGACTTACACACTTAGCCATACTTTTTTTTTTACATCACTTCATTTGGAAAGTTATTTCCAGGGTTTCAAACCATTTTAGTTGTCATCCTTCATTTTCCTAAACTACTACTACTACTACTACTACTACTACTACTACTACTACTACTACTGCTGCTGCTGCTGCTGCCACTACTCCCCTCTCTCCTGCCTTCTCATATTTTTTCATCTATGCCTCCTTTTATCTCATAATGAGGAGTTAACATCAAGGATATTGTTTCTTTTCATTCTGATATTAAACTAACACCTTATTCATCATACTGCATTCTTTCTCTGTTGTTTCATTTCCCACTTTTTGACTGTTTTTTGACTTAGTGTTATATTTAAACTTGATCCTTTCTTTTAGGAAAAACAGGGTACACTATTCACACTCATTGATTATGCTGCACGAAATTATATTGGAATGTTGTAAGTATATATATATATGTATTTATATATTTCTTTTCCCATCTTTGCAGTTGATTTAGATTTAGAAAGCACAAAAGTGATAATTAGCAGCAAAGCTGAGTCTGTTGTCTAGTTTTGGTTTCTGATTGAGGTTATTTCACCTCTGTTATATTGTTGATGTTCTTTGAAACCTGACAATTTCTCTTTTTCTCCGGTCTGCTTTATCATATAAAATTTGAGATAATTTGTAACCATTGTTGATTTCTCACTGTGATATAAGACCACATGTTTTTAAAGGATTGTTACATCAATTGAACTGAACTCAGTAAATGTTTAGTACTTATTTTACTGGCTACAGAAATTGGAAAAGTAAAGCCAGCTTCCGTATTATTTGAATCTAGAATGTAACTGGTTCACATTAATTACTATAAGATATTTAGTTTCCACTCCACCATCCAGGAATATTTATTAAAACTTGCCTTGGTCTTGTCTAAGGCTTTCTACTCTTTGATGGAGTTGCAGTAGGGCTATCATGACATATGGCATGTCTTAGGCATTTTTAGATCTGGCAGAAGCCTTGCTAAATTTGACTAGAGCTGATTTCTTCTAGAAAGACAGAGAGAAAAACAGACAAAAAGTGTGAGAGGAATAGAAATAATTCTAGTATACGATTGGCACAGGATTATCCAGAAATTCAATTTAAAACTACAGATTAGTAAATAAAACTAAGACTGTGGCACACTGGTCTTCTTAGTTTATAGCAATTGTTCTCAAGCTGATAAATACCAGCCTTGCCCTACCAAATATTTGTGAAAAGGTTTTTGATTCTACCTTCTTTTTTATGAAAAAACAAAATTCCATATTTTTTTCACTTTACTTTGGTATTTAACAATTTAAAGCTATCGTATTCTTATTTCACATGGCAATTTATTTTCTCCCTTTCCAACTCTCAGTCTCCACATTTATTTTGACTATCCACCAGCAATGGTGATTAAATTGACTAGAAACATTGTACGTGATGAATATCCAATAACAAACAATCTTAATCTCCATATTTAAACTGCATTAAACTTTGGCAAGCTTACCTTTACCTATTCTGAATTACTTGAAAGGTGATTTTCCCTTCCTTCTCTTCTATTTGTTGATACCTTTGTTTACCTGCCGATGCGTTGTTTCACTTTAAGGATGTTTATTTACTCATCTATTATAATATTTCGACTGTTGTCCATTGTTTCAAAAACATTTTAGCATTGCCATTCTTGCTTTTTTTAAACATTCACATATGATTCATCCAAAAAAATCAACCTTTAAATAAGAGTTTTACTTCCACTAGCAAAAGCTATACATATCTTTCAGAAGTTCCATACAAATTTAACTTTATGTGGCAGTCACTGTTAGTTTATGCCCAGGCTATGTGGGAAGACAGAATAAAGGGGCTTTTGTTAGCTTATAATAAAATCAATTAACACTTGGTACACTAAAACCCATTTTCCTAAACTTTTTTTGCCCATGGCTATTGGAAGCCATCAAGTAGTTAATGGGCATCAAAAGTGCTCAACTGTGATCTTGCTGATGAATATGCCACTCATTGTTCAGGAAAAATAACTATATTTTGTAGTCATTATCCGTAATCTACTCCCAAAACACTTCAGTAGCTCTACTTTGCATCGCTTGCAAACTTATAGGTTCCATGATCATTAAAGTGCAATGACCTCCACAATAACCAGCCTTCAATTTGGTTTTCCATTCCTAGGTTTATCAGAAACAGATTGCTCTGCTACTCATTAACCTTCTTGGTAGTTCAATTATTTGGTGAAAAAAACCCCACCAAAGCAATTTAAACCATCCAAAGGATGGGTGTATTTGCTAGTATATATATATATATATATATATATATATATATATATATATATATATATATATATATATATATATATATATATATATGTATACCATCAGTGTATCATATATAAGAAAAAGAAGCACACTCTGAAGCATGTAATGTTTTTATATGGAGTTAATTATGTGTCTGGTCATAGAGTTTCCAATGGCTTTACATCCATAAAGAGCTTAGTCCCATGGATGACTTGTTAGAGTCTAAAGCTGAAGGCATATAGCTTTTCAACCCTGAGAGGTAGGAATCTATTTCGGAAAGTTAGTTAGTAAGTGCACATCTCAGTGCTAAACTTAAACTTGACTTGTGGGTAAATACTGTGATGTTATTTATTGGTTTGAAGGTGAATACAAATTTATCGAAGTGGATATTAATAATTACTATTCTAGTGTTTCAACTCCCTTACTTAACAAAGCATTTATCTATGCTCTAAAAATACTCTGATCTCATCAGGAAGGAAATCGATACTATCTTCACTGATCATTGCACTGTTATTAAATTTGATGGGAAACTTTGAGCTTGTAAAGACACTCCAAGTAACTTTTGTATCGTTATCGGGTTCAGTGGCTTTATCCAGATGACTGACCTCATGGGGATATATTTGTTACATTTTCCCCATAATAATTTCCCTCTACTCTGTAGGGATCTTTATAAGGATGACCCTCTGTTCTCAGTTCAGGGTTTTAGTAATATTGAGCTTGAGAAAGAGAATAGAAAGAGAATTAGATATTTCTTCAAAAGCATGGGCCTACATGTCTCTTTTAGTAATAACCTTAAAATTGCTGACCCCTTAGATGTCACATTGGTACTATAATACAACTCAATTCCACCCCTACCACAAACCGAGTGAGAATTATGTTATCTTTCTTTCCAAACCTTCTCTTTCTGTCCTTAGATCTATAGTTGATAGCGTATCCTATAGGATCTCTATCCTATCAGCAAACAATGACTTGTATAAGGACACATTTGGTCAAGCCAACTATAAGAATAAAATTAAATATATTCCCATTTGGGATAATTGTCACTCTTCTTCACTTGATACTAATGATTACCCCACTCCAACTGACCATATTTACATATTTAAGAATTTCAACCATGTTTCGTAGTTTGCTACCCCAACAGCTCCTTTATAGGATCTAGTGGCTAAAGACATCATCAGGAGGAACCACCTCTGGTTTCATCCCCTACTCCTCTACCATTTTTGACATGTTGTTCCCCACCATCCTTTTGGAGGCGTCTTTAGCTCTGGTGTTCAGTGCATTTCTTCTTTCTCCTTTTTTCTTCTCTTCCCTGGCTTCTTCGATGCCGTGTCAACAAGTGTCAGTGGGTGACTGACCATCCTGCCAAATTTCCCTTTAAATACTCGCTGGTAGGCTTCCTTATCCACCACAAACACAACATGCTAGTTGTCACGTGACACTGTATAAATTTCAACTTCAAATTACCAAATTTGAAAATTAAAATTTTTTTTACTTCATTTCTAAAAGTGAAGCCAAACAGAAAAGATTTGCAATTGCTTCTCAGTGATATCTTGGTTCAAAACCATCTACACTAAAAGTAAGATAGAATTCTCACAGATTTCTACCTGTCAATATGGAACCCAGTCTCTGGGTCTCTCACACATGCCTGCATTGTGTAAGCCTAGTAACATTACCAGATCCAGTAATATGAAGTGTATGTTATACCACTTCTTACACACTCAGTTGGAGGAATACCTGTAATCCCACTAACTTTTGTATAGCAGCCCCACTCAAATCCTGGATTAGTAATGCACATAATTCACTCTAGAACATCTTAACAGACAACATTGAATTAGGCTTAGCCTAATTTTTAATGGATAGACTAAGTTGGAATCTTCCATACATATGATATGCTTAAACTCATCCTTTTTAATCTCAAGTTTTCTTGTCTATCATTTTTGCCTTAAATTGATAAATAAAAAATTAATAGCTTTTAAAGTTTGTAAATTTTGGGTAATTTTAGCAAATGGAAAGCCACAGACATATTGGTGCCTGTTTCCATAGTAACAAGTCAAGCTGTTGTGTAGTCTGCTTATCTGTCTGTTGCCAACTTGTGTAATCTTTCATATATGATGGAGAAATTGAAAACTGAGGATGCAATTGATTGGGTAGACCTATGATCAAAAGGAGCATTCCAATGCTGAACACCCCACAGTTTTAGAGTTACCTAAGACTACTATAATCTAGTAGGTCCTTCCTTATTTTATGACATTAGGGTGTTCTTTGGTAGAAGATTTGACTGCCTTTCCAGCAATTTGATTGTTACATGAAGTGAGCTATAGTTTGCTTTATTTTTGTATTTGTGATTAAATGTTTAGTTTGTTTGCTTTGTAATTTAAGATTTAGTGTCTTTTTTTTTTTTGGTAATTTTTCGCATTACGTGCCTGTTCCAACATTTCACATGACTTTATTCATTAAAACTTTTTAAAACTTCCATCAGTGAATGTTTTGTTGTTGTAATGCTGTCATCACACACAAAAAATGCCACCTTCCAAATCCTGTTTTCCGATTGGGTAAAAATTACCAAACTTTAAACCTCTGTAATATTTTTCGAAAACTTTCCTGGAGTAAGTGAATAACAACACCAGATTCAGCATGAAAAATTACATCAAAATACCAAATTTAAAAATTAAAATTTTTTTTACTTAATTTCAAAAAATGAAGCCGAACAGAAAAGATTTGCAATTGCTTCTCAGTGATATCTTGGTTCAAAACCATCCACACTAAAAGTAAGATAAAATTCTCACAGTCTGATATTGTAGATTTCTGGTTCCCCATTGTGCAATGGATTGGTATTTGCATGTCAATTTGTAAATCATTGTTGAGTAAGAAATAAACCTCATTATGTAAGTATGTAAAACAGTCCTATCTAGTGATGGATTTATTTGAACCAAAAAACAATACTTTTGACAAATTCAATGTGCCAGTGGGTTTGTGTGATAACATGGATATATGCAATTTGGTTGGACTATACATATTTCAAATTTACCTAACCATGGCATTGGTATATACCAAGGTAATGCTTTGGCTGTCACTCACTATTGGGACTCTATGGATTCCTTTCCACCTTTAGTTCTTTAAGACTTAAATATTTAAGAATTTAATTCCTAACATTAGCAGTAGAATTGCATGTATTTCTTCATCTACAGAAATATTTGAAGAATCATCCCCTATCATAATAAATGTTTACAGGATAGCAGCTTTACTGATGAAATATTTTATAATCCTCTACCTCCTCAACTATCTAGTCATAAGAATAGGTCTCACAATATTTTATGGTTCAACCTGCACTTCTCCCTAAATGTTTGGACAAATATAGGTAGAAGATTCTTACTCCTATGAGGCAATCAATTTTCCAGCAACCATAGGTATAGTTAGATATTTAAAAGTTTTTGATTTAAAAGTTCAAAGTAGACTAAACCTTTCATATTCCACCAAACAGATAACAACACCTTATGCAGGTGAAGACCTTCTTTACCCTGGAGTGCCAGTGTTTGTCTTTTCCCTACTCACTGTCTTTGGTGCTTGACATTTTTATAGAGAAGCCATTTCTTGTCACCAGTCACTATTTGGTCAAATAAAAGTTCAATCCTGAGATGTGACAACAAAGAAGAGCACACATTCACTCTCTGCATGTGATTAGACTTGGAAAGTTTGAGGAACCCATTGACCCAATTTGCTGACTTTTCTGATGGCATGCAGGTGTAAATGAATGGTTGGATGAACAAATCCAAGCTTCTCTGCTAATTCTTCAATAGTTATGATGCAATTTTGTTCCACCAGGATTTGCAAGATGTCCTCATTGAGCTCTACAGTTTTTCCAGGACAAGGCTCATCTTCTAGGCTGTAGTTTCTGGCTTGGAATTTTTGGAACCACCATTGACACTGACTTATACTTATTTTCCAATCCTCATAAACTGCATTAATATTCTTCCCATTTCTCACTGCATCTTTGCCTTTATTGAATTCATAAAGCAAAATATGCTGAATATGCTCCTTTGTCTCTTCCATTATAGCTTTGAATAAATAACTGTTAAAATCGAACTGCACTCTTCAAAATTTGTACTAAGAATAAGTACAAGGTAAAATTACTACCTGCTTTTATAGTAAGTCAATGCAGATAGTTGATCCCGTCCCCCTCCAACTTTTAGTTAATACAGTTGAAAATTCCGCATTATTTATGGGATGACCCAGTACATGTATATATATATATATAT
>NC_068992.1:37090002-37107542 GCF_001194135.2 Octopus bimaculoides | reverse complement strand
ATATATATATATATATATATATATAAATATATGCATGTACAGCTATTACAGGGTGTGGATGGTATTTGTTTGCAATTTTCAACTACTTATTTTGCACATATTTTTTTTTTACTTTCATTGTTGGCCTTTTTTTTCTTAAAAACAATAACTATTTTTACTTTATTTTTTTGCATAATAATTGAAAATTTTGGAAACTTTTGAACACTCCAATTTGTGGAAGAGGCATGGACTTCTCTTTGGAATATGTGCCTGAAGGACAAAGAAGATTTCAGGTTTCCTCAATATCAGCAGAAGGATGGTGGAAAAAGTCAGAAAGGAGCTGGAAGATTCAAGATTCAACTATTAGGCAACAACAGAGAGGAAAACTCATGGTCGACAATCTGACACCATCAGAACATGGGAATTCGTCCCTGAAATCCAGGAGATCATCAACAATGGTCTCAGCAAGTTGATACTTGCCATTGCACAGAAGAAAGGCGTGTGGATGAAAAACATGATGGTATTTTCATACAAGATAATGAAGGGACAATTTTTGTCTAAGGCAGTGTAGTGAAAACGACTCAAGCACAACAAGAAGATGATCAACAAGTTCAAACACTTGTTAGAGCCAGTCATTCTGCAGTTCTTCTTTGGTGAGAAGAATTTCTGCCAAAACCAGATCATCTCCCAGAACAAGAGGTGGTTTGCTGTCTCACCCAAGGACATGTCCAAAATTATGCACATGAAATTTCCAGCAACAATCTTGGTCTTTAGTGTCATCAGCAATGAAGGTGATGTCACACCACCTCACTTCTTCCCTGAGACCCTTGGGCTGAACACCGACAGTTATATCCATGTTCTGAGCAAGGTGGTGAAGTTCTGGATTGACTGGGTAGCTGCAGGGAGACCGTACAAGTGGCAGCAAGACTCTGTGATCAGCTGGAAGACTCAAACCTGGCTGTTAGAGAATTTCTTTGATCACATAGCACCTGACATTTGCCTGCAACCCACTTGACTTCCTTGTGTGGAGTGTAGTGAAATGAGAGAACAACAACTCTAGCAGCAACTTGAAGGTTGAACTGAGGGCCAGGATTACCAGGGCCTTCAGAGGCTTAAAACATATGATAGTGATGAAAGTTTGTGGCCAGGTCTGAGGTAGTCTGGTTGGGTTCATTGAGGCCAAAAGCAGATTCATTTGAGTGAGATCTACAGTGCGTGTCATGGTGACAAACTGACCCAAATTTGATGAATATATGTAAAAAAGTAAAAGCACTGTTTTATTTTTTTTTGAAACAGTCATCATATGAACGAATATTGTCCACACCTTGTATATACCACTGTTGGGGACAAAAGAAAAAGGTTTCACTCTCAGAATGGAAGACAGACTGTATGATTCTTGTGTATCAACAACAATGTCCATGGTTGTGAGAATTGAACTCTGAATGCACAGGACATGTGTAGACAAGATAGAAAATCAGCTAGCATGTGCAATGTCAGTGTACATGAATAAAAGAAGACTGTGCTGGTATGGTCATGTGATGTGTGTTGAGATCAGTTGTATGAGGAAGCGTCAATTGGATAGAAGTTGTGGAAGAGGAGACACAGGGAAATATAAGATGAAGTAGTGAGGGCTGATCTTAAGACTTAAAATCCTAAGGTAGACAAGTAATACATGATGCTTAAAAAAACTTTGCTCCTCTCAATAAAACTGAAGTTCTGAAAGCATATACCCCACACCTTCATTTTTTTTTTTTGTCACTAACTTCTCCCTTACTTACCTAACTGCATTATTCTGTTTCTGTAATTAAATGTGGGCAGAACTATATATTTTATCATTTTTTCCATGTTACTAGCTATCTTTCTCATAATCTCATTCTTAACATTGTCCCTCTCCAAATTATCTCTCCCACCTCTCCAGTGAATCACTTGCTATTGACCTGCTCCTATTATTGTTCAGCTCTCATACTCTTTGCAGTCTTCCCCAAACCATTTCCTGTTGACTTGCCTTATTCACCCCACACACAACATCTTTCTCTCCACTCACACTCTTGCTGCATTGCAGTTTCATGCAACTCTATTGTAATATTACTTCTCCTCTCTTTTGTACTACCAGTCAGCATCTAATGTTTCTGACCTTCCTCCAGCTCATATGTATTATTGATCATCCCTCCATCGTTCACTATATTTATTCCACTACATTACCCAATCTCTAATCACCATCTGCTCTTTTTTACTTTCCATATATCTTATATTTGTCATCAACTGCCCCACCCTCATCATACAGTATATTTGCATCCTTTATCCCATCTCTAACCCTCTTTAGCTCTTTCCATTCTCTCTTGTAACCTCTACCCAGTCATCCTTCCTATTCTTCTGTCCCCAGCTCCTACTCTGACACCCCATCACCACTATCTTTATCTCACTTTCCAGAACCTTGTATAATGCATACCCTCTATAGTAAGGAACCAGTTTCAGCCTCTTCCTTCATACTTTTCATCACCTAGCATAAGCTGCCTTCCTTTCTACTCAGCTGAAAAGGAGGCAGCTTTATGCAAGGTGAGCTACATGGTGGCCTCACTAGTACTAGTACCACAGAAAACCACCCAGTACTCTCCAAAGTGGTTGTCATTAGGAAGACCATCCAGGCATTGGAACATGACAGTCCTCAGATCCATCAGATCCTGTCAGAGTGACTAATCTATGATAACATAGAAAACAGATGTTAAAAAAATAATGATGATGATTGTACAAATTCTAAATATTTTCTTGGTGAAGAATGTACAACTCAACATTGACTATGGATTTGTGATATCAGAGTAAACACAAGATGGACAGAAAGATGCAAGACAATCTTTAGAATGAAGACATGGAAACAAATAAATCAATTTACAGTCATTTGCTTCACTTCTTCGATGGGAAAGGGTAAGTTTTTAGATTTAACATAGTGAAACATTCCTGGATGACAAAGTGAGGAATGGATTTCTTTAAGTCTATCAGAACTACCCGAGGTGGAAGCAGAGCAGGAAGCATGAGATAGCGCATCAGCTGCGAGATTTTCAGTTCCAAGCCTGTAGACAACATCGTAACTGTAGCAAGACAGTTCAATATGCCAGTGCTGTATTTTGACATGCTTGAATTTGCTTGTCTGGGCATGAAAGTAATACTCTTTTAGTCTGTGATTAATTTTAAATGCTTGCCAATAAGATAATGCTTCCACCTTTGAAGAGCTTCTACGATGAGTGATTCCTTTCACTTGGATTCAGTGATCTTGAGGAGAAGGCAACGGGTTTTCCACATTGATTAAGAGTTGCTGTGATTGCTATGTCTGAGGCATCTGTCTCAACCACTTGGGGCAGAGTCAAGTGAATAGTCATAACAATTGTTTTTGCAATTTCTGCTTTCAGATACTCAAAGGCATTTTTCACTTTTACTGGTAAGGGGAATGTTTTATTTCTTATCAGAGGATGAATTTTATCAGAAAAATGCAAAATCCATGATGAGTAGTAAGAGAACATGCCAATGACTCTTTTTTGAGATTTGGAATCATGTGGATCAGCAAGTTCTTTGAACTGTTGCAGTCATTGAGGATCAAATTTGATGTTTCCTTTTGATACTCGAAACCCAAGTAACTTGATTTCCTTTGCACTAATAATGGTCTTCTTTTCATAGAAGGTTATGTGATACTTAGCACAGTCAAGGAAGTGCACAAAATTTTTGTCATGGTCTTCTTGATTCTTTCCACAGATGGTAATATTATCCAATTATGCAAAAGTATTCTTGATCTTCTTGTCTCTATTCGTATTGTTTATGATGCGTTGAAAACAGGCAACTCCATTGGGGATCCTAAAAGGAATATGCTTAAAATGGTACAAGTTCTCTTTGGCTTCAAAAGCTGTAAAATGTCACTCTTCTTCCTTAATTGGTATCTGATGATAGGCACTGTGGAGATCTAATGTACTGTATATTTCATACATTGATATGCTCTCAACCATTTCATCGATTCTTGGTAATGGATAAGCATTGAGCTGAGTGAAGTGGTTAATGGTCTGACTGTAATTAACTATGAGCCTTTTTTTTGTGTCCAGGGTAAGTTTGAAAGCTCAATGATGTCATCACATAACAGTTTTTGTATTTCAGAGTCAATGAACTGTTCATCAGGCTTTGAAAAACAACAAGACTGTTGCAATTGGTTTGCAACCCAGGGCCAGGTTGTGAAATAAGGATGGTGCTTCAACCTTTGCTGCTGCTATTCCACACACAGAAAAAATAGGCTTTTCTTCTTTGAAAGAAATCTGAAGTCCTTCATGCTGGTTCAAGAAATCATGTCCCAGTATAACATCTGATCATAGTCCGGGTAACAAGGGAAGTTTTACATTGTCATACACTTGACCTTGGCATCAGAGCTGCACAAAACAATTTCCTTTTGTTACACTTGAAAGTTTTAGGGAAGCCATGGAAATCTTTGTCTCTAAAGGATAAGTGTTTAGTTCCAGGGATTTGGCAAGATCAGAGCAGATGTAGCTATCAGAACTTCCAGTGTCAGCAAGAGCTTTGATAGAAGTATTGTTGATGGAAATATTGATGATAGCTTTAGACAGGCTAGTAGGTGCAGCTGCAGTAATAACTGTACTCAATTGAAGATCTGTGGCAGATACAAATTCAGACCACATAGAATTAGGCTTAAATTAGCAAACCTTTAAGAAATGTCCCTTTTTACCACATCTTTTGCAGGTGGCATTCAGTGCAGGACATTTTGACCTAGGATGGGGAAAGTAACTACAAAAAACAAACAAAACATTTTAAGGAGTTCACTGCTGCTGTTGTAGATGACATATCTTCAGATTCAGTATTCTTGGTCAAAGAGATACCACCATGGGGAGTTTGGGTTGTGTAAGCCATTTCAAGAGATCGAGCCAGGTCAAAAGCCCTTTGAAGTTCAAGAATTTTATTTTTCAACAATCTGTCTGATATGATTTGAGCTTAGACCACTGATGAATGCATCTTGAATGGCATCTTCACAATTCTTTTCTGCAATAACAACTTTAAAGTTGCATTCTTTGGAAAGTCCTTTAAGCTTTTGTAAAATCTGGTATAAGGTTTGACCCAGTTCTTGTTTTGTAGTAGTGAGAATATGCCTAGCAAATATCTCATTTCTTGGTTTAACATACAAGTTTTCAAGAGTTTCAATAGCAGTTTCATAATAAGGACATTCTGCAATATATTTGTATACTGGTGAAGCCACAAAATTGGTCAGCAAGTGGAGTTTATCAGGATTTTGATCTTCAATGGTGGATAAGAAATTGTTGAAAGTTTAGTGCCAGTGGTTCTAGTTCTTTGCAGCATCAAGAGAATCAGAAGAATCAAAGCATTCTGGTCAAAGAAATTGCTCCCCTTTGAATGTCAAATAAATTGATGTAAGACAATATACAAAAGACAGGTGTGATATTATGATAGTTTTTATTTAACATTCAATACAGCATACTGCACTGTATGATCTACAATAAAAGCATACAAGATGGCAAGTGTTAATCATTGGCAATGAAACATCTAATGAGGACAAACTTTGGATACAAACACAAATCATGCTATTTTTGATACTCCTGTTGGTTAAAACAGTCATTAACAGAAAATAGGATGTCATCATCACTGTGGTACTGGTTTTTCCTGCTGAGGAAGAGGTGATAGTCAGATGGGGCCAAACAAGGAGAATAGGGAGGGTGATCACCAGTACAGCAGCTATTGAAACCAAGGACTTGTGTACTGGAGCATTGTCCTAATGAAACAAGACCTGTTTCCTTGGTGTTTTGTCTTGATAGCCTTTTGCAACTGCCTCAGAAAGTTTGTATAGTACTCTTCATTGATGGTGTGGCCCTTTTGAAGAAAGTCAATAAACACAATGCATCCCCAAAACTTGAGGCCATCACTTTCCCTGCTTGAAATGACCTTGGCCTTCTTTTTAGTAGTTCTTTGGAGTAGGTGAAGAGGGGTGTTTCCACTGCGTGGATTGTCACTTTGTCTCTGGGTCAAAGTGATGAACCCAACACTCATCGTGGGTTAGGAAACATACAAAGAAACCATCCAGATCTGCCTGAAACAATGTCAGATTTTTCCCATGATGTGATCAGCCTGATGTGCTTCTGATCAGGTGTCCAAATATGAAGCCTTCCTAATGCCAAGTTTATTATGCAGAGTATTTTCAACTCTCTCATGGGATATGCAATGATCTATGCTTTCCTCAATGGTGGTAGTTGCAGGACATTCATATGGTGGTTTATCTTTAAGACTTTCCCTTCCTTTCCTAAATTCAGTTGCCTATTTTTGCACTGTTGATAAAGCAGAAGTGTCATCCCCTAACGTAGCAGCCATGTCAGTATGAATGTCATTGGGGGGATAAACCCTTCTTCTGTAGGTACTTGATAACATCATGAAATCAAATTTTTTCCATTTTCAAGAGAATTCACTACTACTCACTAATGAAGTGTTCTTTGAACAGCTAGATGTAAGTTTAGCTGGAAAGAAACAATTCACTTAAAAAAAACAGAGTTGAAATTAATGTATGCAAGATTTCATAACTGTAACATCACTCCTTCATATGAACTTTTCAGCCCAACCTCATACAGCTCACAGATGACAGCTGTGAGTTTCTGTGATTGTAGTAAGGTTTCACTTTGACAGATGAAATGTTGCTGTACTGGTATAGTTGATTGAGCCATAAAAGAAGAAAAACACAAACCCAAAAGAAAGGAAAACTGGTGAGTGCAAAGAGCAGCACCAGGTAGCAAGTATATATACATCAAGGAAAGAAGTTGAAGTTAGAGATTATGAAGAGAAATAAAGCAGCCAGACAATCAGGCAGTTGAGATGCTGAAAGTAATCTCTACTAGTCACTTGTATAGTCAATCAAGTTAAATTGGATGGTTCATTCTAAATAACTAACATAACAGTATTGTCATCAACTGCAAAGCTGAAATACTCTAGAAAGGAATAACTACAGAAGTTCGAACTGATGGGCCAAATTATGAAAGTAGTAGAAAGAGTTTGCTGGTGGGGATATTTATTGTGTGGAGGTTAGCAGTTGGGTAAAGAGGTGCCAAGCAATCCAGGTGTAAGGAACCTGCAAAAGAGGAAGAGTAAAGAGAACAGACACAAAAAGAAGTGGTAAAGTTGATCTTTGTTGGGTGAACTCAGTGAAGACAATGAAGGACTAGATAAAGTTAAATGGCAGACGCTATGCTAGGGAAGACATGTTAAATCCATGCATTGAAGAAAAATAGATATAAAGTGGTGGTGGTGGTAGTGGCAGTACTATTGTTGCTATATTAATATAAAGTGGTGGTGGTAGTGGCAGCACTATTGTTGCTACATTAATATAAAGTTATCTGTGCATATTATCTTTAGAGAATTACATTTGCAGAACTTTGTTGCATTATTTTCTTGTGCAGATTTTAAGATTAACAATCCGGAAATATTTTTAGGGTCATTTGTAAGGACTTACGCAATGGTTTGGCTGCATTTGCTCGAAACCTCAACACACTACATGAAGAAGTATCATCCCCTAACATGCAAGGAGAAACTAATTTCAAGGTTGGTACTATTTGTTTATTTACATTTACTTCATTCCATGCTAGTTAGATCTTAGGAATGTAAATAATGAATATGAGGAACAAACACTAAAATTATCACACATAAATTATTTATTTAAAATAAATAAGAAATTTACTTGAAACTCAAAATTATTCATACATTAATGAGATTATATATGTTTTAAATCTATCAACTTTTTACTTTTCTCTCTGTTAACCTACCTGCTTACTTTGTCTTCCTTCCTTCTCATCTATTTATGTATTAGATTTAGTGTTTCACTTCTGATCTGTCTTAGACAGCTAAGTGTATGATTAATTTTACCCCACTTGGTATGCAAATCTATAACCCTTACACAGCTAAATATGTTATTGGTCTTGACATCAATATAGCTTTCAACCATGAAAGCATCCTATCAAAGTTGCTCACTTATCTCAGGTCAAGGGTTCCCTCTCAGAGTGTTCTAATGCAGTGTGGGATACTCTCTGTCATTCATTTCATCAACTCTGCTACACTCAATTGTTACATCTCTCATATTGTTTCTTCTGTTCATTAATTATATTCTTGTCACATCTATGTATACTCCTCAACACTATGCACTTACTCTATAAAGAGAGATCTAGTAGTCATCTTCCATTCAGAATAGGGCCAGCTTATCCCATTCAATAACACTCGGATGCAGCCAGTAAATATAGTAAGTAGACATATTTGTAATACTTTCTCTATTATACAACTAAAATTTCAGAAATTTTATCAATGCTAGGCTTCATAATCTATAGCATTCCCAAACCAGCATCCCAAAGTCTAGGTATCCTGTGTTGCACTAAAAGATACTTCAATACTGGTGAAGCTGAAACTCTACAAAACTCAAGTTTGATACACCTAGGGTAGTGCTGCTACACAGCTAAATAACTTAGGAAACTTCTTAACATGACAATTCATTTGATTTGCAAAGATTCCATCAACAGCTCAATACTGTCATTTGATTACAGTTGTGTTGTTTCCTTTTGCTATTTCTTTTACCGTTTTATGAGGGTATCTGATTCTGAAAATAAGAAAACTGCATACTACTTCCACCCAAAGACAACTGATGTACATATGTCACCACTTGCTTTCTCTACTTTACTTCACTTGCCAATTCCTGCAATATATATGCTGCTAATCAATTCTCTGCAGTTTATTTCCACTGGCACTCTCATTGGTGACAATATGGAGAAGTTTAATTTGAATGTCAATCACATTAACTGTGCTGAACTAGGTTATCCTGCAAATGTCAAGGGCACTACCCTCCACCTTTCACTTAATGATATAAAAAAGAAATTAACTACATCTATCCCTTTACAGATTATTGGCTTTGTACTAGCATTTCTTCTGGCTTTAGGTTCTGAGTTCAAATGCTACTGAGGTCAACTTTACCTTTCATCCCTTAGGGTCAATAAAATAAGTACTAGTTGGGTACTGGGATCAATGTAATTGATTAGCCCCCTTACCTAGAATATATGAAGCCCAATATACCCATCATTATTACCTGTTTGATATGGGTACACCAGTCACATGCATTACAACCATATGCACGCGACATACTGATCTCATATCAAGATAAACAATACATGAATTTGCAGGTAGGTTCCTGTTAGAATTTTCTTCAGGCTGAGTGGCTCAACCAATGCAAAAGATCCCTGAATAGAAGTTGTTTTAGGATGATGAACAAAACACCCAGGTTTCCAGGGGGGAATTATTCAAACCCCAAAGAATTACTTTCAGCATATGGCTCCACCACTATTTCTGTTCATGATTAGAGATGCACATATTATTAGCCACTAAGGGACATACTCAACTGGTTAAGGTCAAGAAATTGACAAGCAAATGTGTGGTATTGAGCAGAATATTTGCTGTAGCCCATGTTTTACACCAAGACAAAAACATGTAATGATAACAATCCAATTAATTAAGATCGGAAGCCATGAGAGCCACTGGTTGGTATTGCATCAGGGCAGTTTATTATTTTGCTGGGTATGATGGAAAGTGTCAGCTGTCCACAGCCAGCAGACTGAGGTGACTCTTGTTTACTTCAAGAACCCTGCGAAGAATTCTTGCAGTTCCAAGCAGTGCTGACTTTTGTAGATGTTCTATCCTTACCTTTGTACCAATGTTTTTGAGCCACATTGGTAGTTGAGTGTTGATACTTCCAAGTGTGCCAATTATTATTGGTATCACATCTACTCTCCTCATTGACCACAACCTTCATACTTCCCACTTCAAATCATCTACTAACTATTATTATTTTTATTATCATTGTTATCATCATCATTATTTATTTATTTATCATCATCATTATCATCATCATCATCCTCATCATCATTATCCTCATCATCACCATCACCATCACCATCACCATCACCATCATCATTAGACTTGATGTGGTAAGTGTTAACCTATTATTCAAGGTTTAGAAACTTGGTTTTTGTTCTTTAGAAGGGTATGAATATCACATCTTCACAATTAATCTGACACCTCTTAACTGTAATTTCATGCATCATTATTAATATAATGATATTAAATAGTGACTGTAAAATATGTTCCAAGTTTATTTCTGTTTCCCAGAATTTACTTGTGTTTTGTATTGGTTTCAGTAGTTTTGATTATGAAATTTTCAATATTTTTTAGTATTTTTGAATTATCTTTGTTATTAAACATTGATTTCTCTTGGAAAACGTTTTTCTTTTTCTTTCCTCATATTATTTTCCTTCTAAATGTATGTTAAGAAAGATTTTGTTTGCAAAAAATATAGAAAAAATTATGAGCAAGTGCATATTGATAAAAGTTATAAGTAGACAGAAAAATATAGTGTAGAAGGAAACTAAAAAAATAATTACAAACAAAATAATATTTATTGAAATCAATTGTTAGATGTTTGTTTTTAAATTTAAATAATTTCAGCATGAAATAAAATATTCCAATAATAATCCATAAAATAAAAATATTTTTCAGAGCAAAGTAAACAGACATAAAATTATTCTTGGAACAAATATTCATAAGATTAAACTTTGTTTTTGTTTTCTTTTTAATTTAATTTTTATCTCTCACTGAATGTAAATTCCATCTTTTTTAGACACTATCAAATGATGGTCACTGCTATGAATAGCTATTCAAATAGTCATTATCATATTAAAATTTTTAACAGTCCATATGTGCTGGCAAATTTATATAGTGGATAATACTACATACAACTGTTGTAACTTTAAATCTGATTTTAATGTATTAAACTGACAGAGATGGAAGCATATCATATCTAAAAAAAAAAGATTGAAATTCCATTATACTGAATTGATTTTAAAGCAGATAATTTTTCAGGGCTGCTTTAAGCAAAGGCTACAGACTTAAAATGGTTGACTTCCATTTCAATTCTAATACCAGTGTTTCTTTTATACAACCTTGATAACTTGGCATATTGAATTAGATAATATTCAAGTTGAATAACTATGGAAATTATCAAGTACAAATTTTTTATAATATTTGTGGCATGATAGTTACTATGTGTGATAATGTTAATATTTGTTGTTTTAACTGCTTTATTTCTCATTAAAAGTTTTTGTTATTTAAAAAATATTGTTTTTACTCTTTATTTTATTTTGATATTTTCTATTCCTCATGTTCCCAGGAGGCCATTAATAGCATTGAAGAAATTATTGGAATAACTGTGCTGAATGAGCAGGAGGATAAGAAAACAAAAAAGAAATGAAAATTAATCAGACAAGCACATTATTCTATCATGCTTAAATATTGAATATTTCTGATACAGACCTCATCAGAAAAGAACAACATGACAAAACAAAAGAGAAAAACAAAAGCAAAAGTTTGTTTTAGATTCAGTTTCAGTATCTAGAGAGAAAAGAAAAGAGATACAAAACAATTTGTATGTTATATAAATTGGGGCTTTATATAAAATATTGATAGATTGCCACCAGAAGAATTTTGGAATATTGTGCCTTATTTTCTTACTAATATTTTGTTACCTTTTGAAATATTAAGAATAAAAAAAATATCTATATACATGTATGTATATGTTTCTTTTAATGAACTATTTTGTAATTGTCTACTCCTTTTGAAAGATTGGGTAGAAGGGTGAAGACCCCCTTCTGTCATGAGTAACCATAGGATTGCACCTACAAAATTCCCTTCTGAGGCACAAGTCCAGGCAAGTTTGTTTTGTGGAAGACAAGCAGTCACCCATGCATACCAGTCTCCCCTGTCCATGCCACTGATGTTGTCCAAGGGAAAGGAGACTACCAAAACAACTTGGCACCAATGACATTGCAACTCATTTCTAGATTTGAGTGAATTGGAGCAAGGTAAAATAAAGTGTCTTGCTCAAGAACACAATGCACAGCCTGGCCCAGGAATAGAACTCATAACCACTGAGCCATGTGCCTTCACAAGGATGGAAATATTGGACAATATAATAAATAGAAAGACATATTGCTCAAGACAGGTTTTCAGGCCTCTATACAACATTTCAGATATTCAGGTACAAAGTATTGACATACAATTTGAAAAATGGATACTTACACATATATACATGCATACAGATACTCTTCCCTTATATGTATATATATATATAACCAATGCAGTAAATGTTTAAACAGGGCAAATTTAACTATTTCTCTGCAGATTGAAAAAAAAAAAAAAACAGCAAACAGTCATAATCAATTTTCAGATTTTATTGGGTTTGCATCAAAAGTGTCTCTGTCATTTAACAGATCTCAGAAAAAAAAAAAAAAAGGAAGGAGCCAAATTGTTTATATACACAACAGATCCAGTTGCTTCAGAGAGCTGGAGCGACTAATTTGCATACTATAAGTATTCAGTATTTTATTTAATGTTAGTGGCCTGTCATTGTGGATATCAGTTCACACAGTTTCAAGGTATGATATAATACATGTAGCCTATGCAGTAAATATATAAACAGAGTGAATTTATTTCTCTGTAGATTGAAAAAGTGATGAACAGCTTTAATTGATATTTGAATCTTATGAGTTCTCATCAGCAGTGTCTACATCACTTAATCAATCCCAGAGTATGTATGTAATGTGTGTTTGTGTGTGTGTGTGTGTGTGCGTGTGTGTGTGTGTGTGTGTGTGTGTGTGTGTGTGTGTGTGTTTGTGTGTATACTTTATTTAAAGGCAGCAGAAATATAACAAAAGCTGTTAAATAAAGCATATTACTCTACCTCTGGTATTTGAGAACTCTTTTTTCCACCTTGTTTCACATTTATGTGCTTACTCCGGTATATATATATATATATATATATATATACATATATATATATATAGTTTAATGTACACAGTATATAGTTGTGAGCTATAAATAGTTTCATACATTGGAGATATTTTCTAGGCAGGTTTTAATATTACACCTAGTATCTCCAAGTAATTTTCATTCTCTGAGCACATGGCCTATTACTAATCAGGACAATAGGAAAAGAGAAATCATGAGAAAAAGGTAGATTCAAAAAAAAAAAAGAAGAGAATTAGAATTATGATCCCTTTGCCATAAAGCTAGTTGGTGTAGAATCAATGGAAAGGCTCTAAATTCAGTGATGCAACTGCTCAATCTGGTGAGGGTGGCGTTCTCCAGTTCACCAAAAGAAACTTGTGCATGTTTTGCATTTGATGAAAATTTCCAATCTGAAATTCAGCAGTGCAGTGGGATTCTCAGATCTAAAAAGGATATGCGATCTATCAGCTATGCATAACTTGCACTTTATAGATCCATTAACATATGGCATGGATTTCGCTACGATTTTCCACTTGATTGCATGTGACATCAAGATGGTCTTCAAGCTCCATATGTGGTGATTTAACTTAGTGGCTTTACTTTTGTCTACATGCCAGAAAGAAAATAGGTAATCAGCATAGCGTCTTTTGAATTCACCTTCGCATAAGCTCCAAGTCTCAACAGTTGCAACTGGGAATGGGCTCTTGATGGTGTCTATGGGTAATGATCTTTAACAAACGCTTAATTAAATTATTATATAGCTGCTGCCCCAATATGTTGTTGAAGATCTTTCTGTATTTGTTAGTTTCAATATTTAGGGAGAAGGTGGGGCTAACCAAATTATTTTCCTATTCTATTCTTAGGTCTATTTTTATGATTCATATTATTACTAGAAGGGCTGTAATATATCTTATATTTGGAGCCATTGTTAGCTAGGGCACTGTTATATAGTAGGGGGCTGCCTCATCAAAAATTTCTTTGGAGGAAGAGATTGGATATCCTATTACTAATGTTAGCTATCAGGTTTCTAAATACTATAGAGAGGCAGCAGGGTTGTTTATGTATGTAGGAGATTTTCTTGTTAGGCTTATGGTACGGTTTATAAGCGTGAGGTTTTAGACCTGGTGAAACATCTAAAAAATCAAATTTTGACAGATTAGTAGTAACAGTGATTTTGAGGCTTAATTGACTAATAGTAGCAAGGAGTTTTTTCTTGATAAATTTGTAATGGAGTCACACAGCCATGGGAAATTCCCAGTCCATTGTCTTGGTATAAATCAACATCGTGGGATGGGAACTTGGATCTCAAAGTATTTAATGTAAAAAGACTTACAAGATCAAAGATGTCAGTACTGTCATACAATCCCATCGATACATCAAATCTTTAACCCATGCTGGACCCTTACTAAATAGAAACATTTTTCTCACATGCATGATAAAGTCTAAGTCTATCAACATTTGCTTTTGTAAACTCAATTGCTTTATAGAGGGATAAAAATCTATAATATCAAACTGAGTAAATCTAACCCTATGCTTATCCTTTATATTGTTAAACCAATCTATTACAGTGTTACTATTATCCCATTGTTGTAGCAGAAACCACAATTAATTCAGCTGGTATAGAACAAAATAACAGAAAATTTGTCAAAGTCCACAAGACTTTGACATATTCCGGCGCGGGTGGTGGCCTCCAATTCAACAAAAGAAACCTAGCCATGTGTTTGTACCTGCTAAAATCTTCAGATCTGAAATTAAGCAATATGTTGAACTTCTTGGATCTCAGAAGAATATGAAATCGTTCTGCTACACCTAAATTGCATTTCTTAGATCCATTAACATATGGCTTGAATTTTTCTACGATTCTCCACTTAATTGTATGTGGCTAACCAACTGATTTGCATTACTTTTGTCAAAGTGCTGGAAAAAAGATAGGTGCTTAATGTTTTTGAAATCACATATACTGATATACATATACCGATGTAATTCTGCAACCAGAGAGGACGGGGATCTGAGAGGTCTTCCTTTCTTTTCTTTCTTCTCGTTCCAAATTTTGCATTAACTTACTTTGCGTTTTTCTTCTCTTCTTTTTTTCTGTCTTATTCTATCATTATCCAGCATCTCTGTTTTTAAAATATATATAATGCATAAACAGAGTCTGAAAGATTGATTGGAGATACACGGCATATTTTATAGATATTACCAGTTAAAACATGAAATTTGGCTGTGTATTAAATTAACACACACACACACACACACACACACACACACACACACACACACACACACACACACACACACATACACATACAGAGGAGGTGGCGAAGAGGAAGAAGACGAAGAAGAAAGAGAAAGAGATGGGAGAATAAGAAGGAATGTAGCTAGTATGATAGTAGTAGGGTGTTAAATGGTCAAGTGACCTAAAAGTGGCTTGTTATGGATTATAGCAGTGATTGGGACTGTTTTTTTTATGATTTCTTGGGAATCTCTTGAGTGTATCATTTTTAATATTTGCATGTCTGTTTGTGTTATTCTAAGGCCGTGGTGGATATGTCATTTGTTGTAGATGCGTTCAAACGGGACTGTATTTTGTAATAAAGAGAGTATCTTTACTAATTCGTTGGCTACAGGTTGTATCGTCACTGAATTGGTAGAGGGTAAAATTTCTGAAGCTTGGATTTTTGTTGTTGGCACAAATGTTGATGTGTTGGCTGAATGCTATTTTTCTGTTTTGGGGGAATTTTGATCTGGGATCTATGCAGAGCCATTCTTTTACATAAACTGTTTTTTGTTTGGCCTATGTATTGCTCTTGACACCCAGAGCAGATTAGTGCGTATATCAGGTTCTCCGAAGCACATATATACATATATATATATACATACATACATATATATATATATACATATATATATATGTATATGTATGTATATGTATATATATGTTTATATATATGTATATATATGAATATATGTATATACTATCTGTTGGATCCGGCATTGCTCGTGTTTTCCGTATTGAAGTTAAGCCCACCTCTGACCTTGTATTGAAATCTTCTACGTTCCCCGTGCAAGCTATTACCCATTAAAATGTTATATCTGGTTCTGCAGGGATTTTACCCAGTTAACGCTTTCGACAGGCTCCTACATACTAGACCGTCTGAACTCGCAGTCAAACTTTTGAATGTACCTCGACTTGTTGAGAGTGATGTTTGTTTATTTCTCTCCCGTTAATGCCATCTTCTATACAAAATTGATCAGCATGTCCAATCTCAGCAAAATCCAAAGAAAAGTGTTAAGGTTATGTCATAAAATAGAATCCATGTGACCATTTACATGAAAATATCCAATTGACTTTTAAATCCCAATACAGTATATGAATAATCGATGTTTCATATGTCGAAATTTTACTCATGGGTCAATTTTCTTCAAAATCAGTTTATTATTCTATTGTGAGTAAGTTATGATGATATCTGCCTTTCACCAGTTTAATTTTAATTCTACTACATTACTCAGACCATAAACTTTATCTAAATGTCAAATTTCATCAAAATCGGATGAATTCTGTAAAAGTTACAGCATAAAATATTAATCCTATGGGTAGTTGCATACAAAAATCCTATTGATTTCTTAAAATCCACCGCTCACACGTAGTTATCGATTTTTTGTCAACTTTTCATGCAGGCATCACATGTAATATTTCTATAAAATCGATAAGAATGTCTCTATGGAAATGCTTATTGGCATATGTGCCCATTTCAAGCCCTTTTGAATTAAATAAACACCTTTACCGCCCCCAAACCACAAAATTTATTTACATCTCAAATGTCATTAAAATCGGTTAAAATATATAAAAGTTACAGCCAAAAGTAAAATCCCTATGGAATTTGCATGCAAAAAGCCTATTGATTTTATAAAACCATTGCTCAGGTGGAATTATCGATTTTTTGTCAACACCATATACTGACATCAACTCACTGCCATGAGTCTCGCTCACTCATCGATTTTCATCAAAATTGGACAAAAAATGCAAAAGCTGCAGGACAAATAACATCGCTATGGGAATTTCCATTCAAACGCCCGATTGAGCTTACAAAAATCGATGCCTTATTTGAACTTCAGGGCATGTGATCTACCTATACTCTCTTTTTTTACTCTTTTTACTTGTTTCAGTCATTTGACTGTGGCCATGCTGGAGCACCGCCTTTAGTCGAGCAAATCGACCCAAGGATTTATTCTTTGGAAGCCTAGTACTTATTCTATCGATCTCTTAAGCCGAACCACTAGATTACGGGGACGTAAACACACTACCATCGGTTGTCAAGCAATGTTGGGGGGACAAACATAGTCACACAAACATATACACACGCATACATATATATATATATACATATATACGACGGGCTTCTTTCAGTTTCCGTCTACCAAATGCACTCACAAGGCTATGGTCAGCCCGAGGCTATAGTAGAAGACACTTGCCCAGGGTAACACGCAGTGGGACTGAACCAGGAACCAAGCTACTTACGACACAGCCATTCCCACGCCTATGTGCCAAAAATCATTAAAATCGGTTGGATGGTGTGGGAAGAGTTAGAATAACCCCCAAACACAGACAGTCACCATTACACACTTACATATATAGATGTATGTATATATGTATGTGTGTGTGTGTGTATGTATATATATATATATATATATGTATATGTATA
>NC_068992.1:37086598-37089892 GCF_001194135.2 Octopus bimaculoides | reverse complement strand
AAGATATACACATATATATTCTTTTATTTGTTTCACTTATTTGACTGCTGGCATGCTGGAACTCCGCCTTTAGTCAAACAAATCATTGACCTAAGGACTTATTCTTTGCAAGCCTAGTACTTATTCGATTGGTCTCTTTTGCCGAACCGCTAAGTTTCAGGGATGTAAACACACTAGCATTGGCTGTCAAGCTATGGTGGGGGATAAATACAGACACACAAACATACACACACATACATATATAAATAAATACATACATACATGCATATATATATATATATATATATATATGACAATAAGAAAAATGGAGGGGATCCAGAGGTGGTATGAATCAACTGTTAATGTCTATTTATTTTAAACATTTATGAGAATATATATACAAGTGTAAAGTATCAGTAATTTCTGGAATAGAGAAAGAAGAACAGTTTCTTACAGCAGTTTCTGCCAAGAGGTCACAGTACCTCACATGCTATTTCCATCTTTTCAGTGTACTGTAGTGATCGGTAAATAAAATTAGGGTACTGGTTGTGTCTCAAGGCTTCATCAGAGAGTTTAGAAGAGGGTCTAAAAAGTTCAGAGTGCTAATTTATGCATATATAAATATACATTTACATACTCACATATATATACACACAAGCCATAAGTTAGGACATATGTGTCTATAGATATGTGCTCATACTTTTATGGGTATATATCACAAACTATTTAGGATTAAATAGATTTGTTTTAGATATCCTCACATGTATTTTGAAAATGAAAATACACATCTATAAATATGTGGAGTTCAGCATGATGGTTTGGACTAGGTTGGCTCTGTATATATATATATATATATATATATATTCGAGTACACGCGTTAATCTAGGTATAAAAATATGTACCTGATTAGTATTCTAATTGAAGTATTGCTGGATCTATGGATATATTTATGTTGTCATGTACATGGGCATATACATGTATTTATGAAAGTGTGTGCATATGCAGGGAGTTTTAGAGTATAGGTGAAGACAAGTATGGTTGTGCATACAAAATGTTGTGCACACATGGGTTATGGTGTAAATGTATACCTGATTAGTATTAGTATTGGGGCACTTGGAGATCTGAAGATAGACTTTTGAATGACACCTTTATATATGTGTGTGTGTGTGTGTGTGTGTGTGTGTGTGTGTGTGTGTGTGTGTTCATACCTATAATTTATTTATATTTGGAATGGTTGGACCATGAGTATGAACAGATATGGATACTAACAGATGTTATACAGATGTTATGATTTCTTATACTTATGATAATAATAATATACACAGACATGGCTTAGGCAATAGCATTAGCAACCCGTCTATTAATGTACCTTTCACAAATACACATAGACTAGCCCAACCTTTATAATAACATTAAACAATTAAATTACACCCCACAAATATACAGAGTAATAACAATATTTAGTGCTATCCTTTACATTTGATCATGAATTTATATATACATATATATGTATATGTATGTATACACAAATATATATTTGTGTATGTGTGTGTGCATATGTATGTATATGGATGCAAGCATTAATATACAATCCCAATACAGAACCAATTGATTGATTAATTAATTAATTGATTGATTGGCTAATTGGTTGATTGGTTAACTATCTGATTAAGTATTTTATTATGAAATTATTAGCTATAAATCCCAGAGTTACTCCCCTTCAATTAAGCACAATCTTACCGATAAAAATTCTGTGCATATTTACATATCAACATAAACATTCTACTTCTAGCGAAAAAAACAACAACAAAAAAACACTAACTTAAATAACTGAATAAATAGATGGACAAATTATTAATGGACTGAATGACTGATTGGTTGATTAATTGAACAACTCAACACTATTTGCATAGCGCCTTGCATTTAATGTATTGTATCTGATATAATATATTTCAAACATAGTTTTATCGATGAAAAACGACAACTTTGAAAAACAATCTATCCCGTCCTTTTGGTCGGTTATCCCTTGTTAGGAATTGGTCCTTATAGCTTCCGACATATAACTTCCCCTGTACTGCCCCAATTGATTAACCTAATTAGACAGATACATGTATTACATTTATTGTATGCTGTTTTATACCTTTGTTATAACTTATTTTTCGTATGCAGTCTATTAAGATCACATCCCCTTAGTCATATCACTCTAACCTATCGAACTCACTAACTTATCCATTCATCCACACTTTACTTATATTATTTTGATTTAATTTAAATTAATTTTATCTTATCGAATCAAGTCTTAATATTAATTTTTACTCTTCTACCTGCCCATAGTTGACCATGGCTTATTTGTTTTTATGCATTTATATATTTTCATCTAGTTTGTTTTTAGGTTATCTGTTAACCAACCATAACAGCGACATGGCCTTTCAAAAAATAGCTGACCATTTAGGTTACGGGACTGACAGTGACCCCCTCCCCACTACACACAAGAATTCAGCAACTTGTTGACCCCAAAATAACGGAAACTAATACAGTATCTTGGTCAATACTCGGAGATTTACTACCTTTAATATCAACTTCTATCATAGTTATTAATGTAAACGTTCACTCCCGTAATGTGGACCATAATCTCAAGCCCTCAGCTGGAAACATATCATATGTTTATATGTATGTGTATATTTGTAGGCAAGGAAAATACGAACCACTACAGGAACTCTAACGCATGGAATATGTGTATGTGTGTGTCTATGCATATGTATGTGTGTCTATGTGTGTGTGTGTGTGTGTCTATGTATATGTGTGTGTGTGTATTATTTGAATGAGTTCCAACTCTGTTTTTGATGTTTTATTTATATTCTTATAAAATTAATGTGGGATATAGAATATGGAATAAATAATATAAATAGTAAAATGAAATGAAGTATTGAATGTCTTATTGAATATACGAATATAGAGTATTAAATTTATAAGGACTACTATACTTTCCTGCCTCATGGCAGTCTTCAAGTCTGACAGATGTACTGTAGTAGACTGACTGTTCTTTTGTCTTTTATACATATTCCTTTGGACAGCAGCAGTAGGTGTTTGGCTATTTTTAGAGATGATGCCAAGTTTATTTTTAGAAATAATGACATTTGAGAGATTTTTTGTGTTTCATAACCATATTTTCAAATAGAAAATAAAGAAATCAAAAATGAAAAATCAAATCGATTCAAAATATATCGATCAAAAATCAATTCTATTCAAAAATATAGCTAATCGTCAGGTCAAAATACATTAATAATATGAAAATCAATGTATATATATATATAT
>NC_068992.1:37082587-37085973 GCF_001194135.2 Octopus bimaculoides | reverse complement strand
TATATATATGACAATAAGAAAAATGGAAGGGATCCAGAGGTGGTATGAATCAACTGTTAATTTCTATTAATTTTAATTTATAATATTCACTAAAAATATTGTACTAATTAATACACAATTTACAAGTACAAATTATAACTACTACAATTAGTAAACATAAAATAGGGTTTGCCAGGAAAGAAAACCCAAGTGCAAGTACCTCTATCACCATCATAGTGAAAAACCGAGGAGGAGAAAGAGCCAAGAAAGGACAACCAAAATAGCAAAAACGAAAACAAAAGATGAAACAGCCGAAGAAAGGATCAAGTCTGGCTACCCATATAACAATATAAAGGTTAAAAAGAGACAGCACACACTAATATATAAATTCTACTTGAAAGGTGTCTGCTGGCATGGAGAGGGAGGTGCAAACTGCCGTTTTGCACTCCAAAAACCCTGCCGCACCAACATGAAACATGGTGAAAACTATTTGCCAAAAAGAAAGGATTACGTACCACCTACCCCAAAATGGAAATACGCAGATGTAGAGCGCGTTGCAAACCAGTGCTCTCAACATGTTGAAATGGCAGCTACTGAACAACAATCTTTTCTGTACATGGCACAAAAGATTGTATAGCACAGATGATACAATACACAAGACCACCACAGTAAATGAACTCAAAGTGGACGCCACTGACAACAACACAGACATTAAATCGGTGCTCTTACTGAACATCAGAGAACTGTTAACACTTCACAACAGGACTAAAATTCCTTTTCTGAGAGACCTTGTTGCATGCAATCAAGCTTTATGCATAGCACTTACGGAAACGCACTTAAAACCAGATATAGCAAATACAGAAATACACATACCACAGTATGTCGTATTACAGACCGACAGAAAAGAAATAAGTCACGGTGGAGTTGCTATGTACATCCACGAAGACCTCACACCCCAGGTTCTTTTGTCACACTCAAATTCAGTATGTGACACACTAATTGTACATATAAGACAACTCGATGTAGTACATATCGCCCTCCAGATGCTCCGAACCATGCGTCCAAGTTTGAAAACTGCCTTACAAAAACAGAAGTTCTAGTTACATTAGAACAACACATAAGTGTACTTTTTATGAGAGACTTCAATCTGCCTAATGTCGGATGGTCTGAGGGCCTTTCCCTTCCATGAATGGCGCGTTGCGAACAAGAACAGGTTAAGTCCCTCCTGAACCTCATCAATACTTTGTACATGGAACAAATAGTACTCCATCCAACCAGGGCAAGTAATATACTGGATTTTTGCTTCACAAATAATATGGATCTCCTCCATAATGTGAAAGTGACACCGACGCTACTCTCAGATCACAACATGGTAGAGCTGACTATGTACGGACCAAAGAAAATCATAGACATGCAACCTACAAGAAATTCTCAAAATCTTTCTAGTTTGAACTTCCATAAGGCAAACTGGAAACAAACTGAGAAAGAAATCCCCAGACAAAACTGGACTAAATGCCTCTACTCACCGGACATCGACATGAAACTTCAACAATTCATGTCTGTAATGCAAGCCATATGCTACAAATGTGTCCCGGAGAGAAAGGCCATTGTACACAAGAACAAAATCCCCAGGGAGAGGAAAGTTCTTTTGAGTCGGCGTACAAAAATTTCAAATCGCTTAAACAGCAAAAAAGAAAGCAGTGAAAAATCCCGCCTGAAAATACAACTGATGGAGATTGAAAAAATCTGCAACTCTCCCATGAAAAAGAAAGAGCAGACAAAGAGGCCTGAGCTATGGACAATATAAAATATAACCTTAGAGCCTTCTACAAGTTTGCTAATGAAACAACTTCAGTGCACTGCAGAGTAGAGTTACACCTCGAAAAAGATGATTCTCTCACAGGAAACCCAATGGGGATAAGTGAAATACTAAATGAGCAATTCGAAAGTGTTTTCACTCCACCCCTAGGACACTTGCAAGTCAGCAATGTAGCTGAATCTTTCGCCACCGCAGATACAAAAAAAAAAGAGGTAGTGATGATTGATTACATCAATATCAAAGAAAACGACGTAAAGAGGGTTATAGACGAGATGAACCCGAAATCAGCCACTGGCTCTGATGGATTCCCAGCAGTCCTTCTAAAATCATGTAATCGAGTCCTAACAAAACCACTGCAGTCTCTCTTTCAGAGCTTCTTTGCAACTGGCAGATTTCCAAACAAGCTGAAAGAAGGTAAAATATGCTCATTCATAAAGGAAGCAGCAGAGCAGAGGCCAAAAACTACAGACCTATCTCTCTGACCTCGCACATCAGCAAAGTCATGGGACGAATAGTTAGAAGAAAACTAGTCATCTTCCTTGAGGAAAATGACTTGCTGACTGACACCCAACATGGTTTCCGACCAGGAAGAAGCCGCATAACTCAGCTCTTACAAAATTATGATTGGGTGTTGAAAGAACTCCTCAACCACTCAAATATGGATGTGATATATCTCGACTTTGCAAAGGCCTCCGACAACGTCGATCACTGCGTGATCTCGGCATAGTCGAGAAATTGGGAGAATGGCTGCATGACTTTCTGAAGTCAAGCAGTAGTAGCCAATGGGGCTACCTCCAATGGTACGCAAATATTGATCGGTGTTCCGCAAGGTACTGTTTGGGGATCACTACTGTTTATATGTAATGACTCTCTCAGGTTTATAATGACCCTCCTAGCCATATAGAGAGCCACGGTCACAAGTTATGCAGATGATACAAAAGTCTCACAGGTGATACAGAACCCTGAAGCCTCTAAGCACCTGCAACATGAGTTAGATGAAACATACAAGTGGGCTAAGAAGAACAGCATGCAGTTGAATGCTGAAAAGTTCCAAGCCCTATGCTAACTGCAATACCAATAAAATACACTGGACACGGAGGGGTTGCAATCCCAGGGACACAGTCAGTGCGAGACCTGGGCATTTACATAAGTAATGATTCATCCTTCCATATTGCTAAGTTGGCAATGAAATGCAGATGGCTGACCGGAAGAACCGTTTTAACGATGGAAGAACCATTTTAACGATGCGTACTGCCTTAATTCTTCGAAACGCCGGAGTTTTAATGGTGGCAGCTGATGAAGGGGATGTTTCTATGTGGCCTGCTTGTTTGTTGCACCTTGTTTACCATTTTGTCCTTGTTCTTTTGCCACGTCATGTACCCAGTTATGTATCTATATGTACATGTAGATGAACGTATATACATACATGTACATATATATGCATATACTCATATATTGTTTGTATCACAGAACGCACGCGTTACCTTTATACAGTAAGTTTTAACTATTTTTCTAACGCGACTCTCTCTATTTCTATCTCCCCCTCTCATTCTTCCCTCTACTGTTCTTCGCCTCTACCTGTCACTAC
>NC_068992.1:37079359-37081797 GCF_001194135.2 Octopus bimaculoides | reverse complement strand
TATATATGTTAGTGCTCAGGTATGTAGTTATATATATATATATATATATATATATAACTACATACCTGAGCACTAACATAGAAACAAGAATTAATCTATTATCATCTAACAAAGAAATTTTTAACAAACATAAAGACTACTATAACCTAGCACTTAAGAAGGCAGTGTATAAATATGAAATTAAGTACAATAGACATACTAATAAACTTAATCAGTACGCACACCATAACCAAAACTTTATTAAAAGAAAAAGTAATATTAATTTTAGCAGTTCCCATCTTACTAACTACAATAATACTAATATTAATAAACCAAGAATACTGACAACAAACCAAAAATGCTTAATTATAGATAAAAATAAGAATATTAAACCAAAATACATAAAAAATGAAAATAATCTCATCCATCCAATAATACACATGACAACAGAAATCATATTAATATAGATAGGAATAAAATAGCAAAAAATAATTCAATACCCTGCGTGAGAATAGCTGACCCACCAAACATAACCCATTACTATAATAAAGAAAACAGTAATAACACTACTTGGATCCTAATACCTTTTGCGAAGCACCTAAAATCTAATTTTATTAGATCCATTAGAAATATAATTAATAAAAACTTTAAAAGCTCCAAATATGCAAAAATATTTAATAATAAAAAAATCAGATTTGGATTTTCCCTTTTTTCCAAACCTTTTTAGGATAATCTCCTCTTTTAACAATAATAAACTAGACCTATTCTATAATAAAAAAAAAAAAACTTCATCAAATATACCTAGCAACTCCAATAATTCTATAACTAACAACTACTATTATGATAACAACCAAAACTCCATTATCCCTAATAAATATAGACAAAACACCATAGTATCATCCAATAATTCAAATTGTAATTTCAGAGACCCAAATACTTGTGAAGTAGATAGAAATTGCAAAATGAAAGAAGTATTATTATTACACATAACTCCTCTAAATATATATGCATTGGTTGCACGAAAAATTCTATAAAATCACGAATCAATAATCATAAATCTTCCAGGTCTATTTGAAAAAAAATTGGCAACTAAAAAGAAACAATACTGATTACTCAATATCTTGGAAAATCCTACCTTCTGCTCCCTCTTATAGATATAATGACAAAATTTGTAGGTTATGTTTGGAAGAAAGCTACAATATAATGAGAATGAGTAAACATCTGGTTAATACTAGGGACGAAAAAGTTTTTTCATGTAAACACGTGACCAAATTCCTTTTTATTAATTTTAAATAATTCTTCCCTCCTCCCTTACTTGAATTTTTTTAATAACATTTCCTTTTTCAAATATCTCTATCTTTTAAAAATATCTCTATATATTAACTCTGTATATGGAATTCGATTACTCATCACATCTTCTGCACATCATTATATCTTACACTATGTTAACATATATTTAGTATTTAACTATTCCCTCTAATAATTACATGATCCCCCATATATTGGGCTAACACTTTCTCTAAAGCTCCCTACACCTCCTTTTCTTTCAATATTTTTTTAAATTTCTTCCCTTAGTATATAATATACCTATCTTTTTTTTAACTTATTTTATTTGCATAATATGTCCCTAACAACTCCCCACTTACCTATTTTAATTAATACTGTTTTATGTTACTTTCCAATCTACCTGATATTTAATTATATTTTACAGCTGATATATGTAGACACATGTATCATGGTGTCCAACTTGCCTACAGCTACGCGTGCATCTTTACATATCGATCGTATTTGTCATTGTGTGTGTATATCTCTTCTTCTTCTTCTTCTTCTTCTTCTTCTTCTTCTTCTTCTTCTTCTTCTTCTTCTTCTTCTTCTTCTTCTTCTTCTTCTTCTTCTTCTTACTATTATTGTGTGCTTATCAACTTTATGTTACCGCTAATATATATTTGTAATATGAACGTGCATATACACGTATGTTCCACATACACACATACATAGACAAACACACACACACACACACACACATCTATCTATCTATCTATATATATATATATATATGTGTGTGTGTGTGTGTGTGTGTGTGTGCTCGTGTGTCTGTGTTTGTGCCCCCAACATCGCTTGACAACCGTAACTTAGCGGTTCGGCAAAAGAGATCGATAGAATAAGTACTAGGCTTACAAAGAATAAGTCCTGGGGTCGATCTGCTCAGCGAAAGGTGGTGCTCCAGCATGACTGCTGTCAAATGACTGAAACAATTGCAATGGTGAAAGAGTAATATATATATACATAAGTTCAAAAAAGAAAACGACAAAAAAAAAAAAAACAACAACAACAACGCAAGGATGTGATACAGATATTGTGTTACTGGACGCTCGGGAAAGGAAAAAAAGAGAATTTGACGTTTCGAGCGGAGCTCTTCGTCGGAAACATAGGAAAGTCCAAAGAAGGGAAGACGGAGG
>NC_068992.1:37073478-37075839 GCF_001194135.2 Octopus bimaculoides | reverse complement strand
GTGAAATAGAGGCCAGGACAGAGGGATAGATAGAAAGATAGAGGGAGACAGATAGATAAATAGATAGAAAGATAGATAGATAGACAGATAGATAGATAGATAGATAGAAAGATAGAGTCACGTCAGAATAATAATGTAGACTTACTTGCAAAAAAGGACGTGTGCGTTCAATAATGTAATAATACAAAGAATATATATACATGTATACACACATATATGTACATACTTACATCTACATAATAAACGGAGCAAAACGCATATAATCAATAAGTTCCTTTAATTCCTACACATGTTTCAAAAATTATATGCACTCTACTCCAAAGGAATAAGAGATACTGGCTTATATATATAATTTTATCATCAGGGAAACATATTACAAATGCAAGACTTGTGCTGAATGCTAAGGTTACGTACGAGGTATGCTAAGGCTACGTAGCTAAGTTAAATGACCGTTAGAAACAAGAATGCTAGTTTACAGGGAGCTGTTTAGGGAGAGAGGCTATGAACGCTATACTAAGACTTTAAATTAAAAGAAGACAATGAACCGCATAAAATTCTTAAAGTTAATAATAATGGTAATAAAAAATTATTGTAATTGGAAGGAGAAGGGGAGAGAATCCAATAAATTTGTGTAAAGAGTAATTTTTCATACAACTAATTACGTAAATAAACGTTTATAAGGAAGGAAAATTAAAGATGGATTGTAAATATAAGAAACCATTAATGGTGTATCATAATAAGTTACGGTAATTAACCTAAAGAAATGACAACACAAGGTACAAAACTATAAAGTAATGAAATAATAAGAATATATAACGTAGGTAAATGTATATGCAAAATACCTATTTGATGTAATGTTTTAAATCATGATAGACTAACATATTACACCCCGCCAGAGAAAAACGTGCTTCTTATATATTACTATATTGCATAGAGGTATATTAATGTAAACGGGAGTGAATATTGGGTCAAGTAATACATATTTAAAGTTACATTGGGATACTTGTCTAACTAAAACTAAAACATAATATCCCGTCAGGAAAAACGTGCTACTTTACATATTACTTAGTAGCACAGAGGTATATTAATAGAAGTAAATGTAAAAGAAGAATAGGATATTGAGATAAAGTACAAGTATCGATATATCTTTAAAAAAATGCTTATAGATAAGGAATTAAATGAATTAAACGTGGATTTAGGAGGATTTGGGGGAGATGAAACAAGGGTAGTCTGCATGGAATTTATTTTATAAACATACTTACGATAACAAAATCGATAGTATATACGTAAATATACTTAAAACTCTATGTATATGACTTTACGGGGGTTAAACTTGCTGTACTAACTAGAGAAGGAGAGAGAGTGTGATCAACTGGCGCTGGAGTTAGATATAATTGTTAATTTAGATAATATTATAATGCTATTATTCTTATTGTTGTTATTATTATTATTATAAATATAAAAAATAAATTTATTATTATTACTATTATTGTTATTATTATTAATATTAAGGAGATGGATATGTTATAATAAAATGTTTATTACTATTAAGAAATAAGTAAATTAATAAATGAATGAATAAACAATTAAAAAAAATTTCTAAAAAAATAATAGAAAAAACCTATGTAGATAAGTAGTGGGAGCAGTATGATGGAAAAATTAAAAGAGATATTGATGTCAATGAAAAATTGATATTAATGTTATGTTCCAGTGTGTACGATGCAGAGACGCTGCATTAACATATCTGGTTACAAAGGTGGGAAGCAAAATTTACAAAGTTATAATCAGCTAAAATATATTTAAGTGTAATTATAAATCCAATGGATAAAAAAAAAACTACAAGGAAGTTGATAGGAATAATAATAATATTAAGAGGACCATCAAGCAATAAGGAAAAGTTGTAGGGATGGACCAAATGGGCAACTGGAGGAGATTTATTGTCTAAGTTTAATAAAAATAAATACAAAGTGGGGTGATAGTACATACCACATGTAAACTAATGAGTATGTTGGTAGGTGAAAAAAATAACTAAAATTAGTAAAAAGGAAGAAATTAATGAAACGAGCTGAAGTTGTGCTTCCTCCAATGCTGGCATCTGTATGCTCTCTGTGTTATCTTGTCCACTAAATTATTCTTGGAGAACAGAATGTGGAATAGCTCCAAGTTACAGAGAGGACAAAAAACATTACTCTTGTCGTAGGGTATTGAGGTAGCCAGTATTGACCATTCTAAAGAGAATTTTTTTTATTGCAGTCCTTAAGTTTCCAGATTAACTTACTAAGACCGGTACTATTATTTTTTTTCCTATCCTTAAAGGTTGAGTAATGGTTAGAGATTCTCCTAGAGACCTGCGACGAAGAG
>NC_068992.1:37069559-37073378 GCF_001194135.2 Octopus bimaculoides | reverse complement strand
TATAGCACTGCTTTAATATCAATCACCACACAACTACCGTGTGTATATACTTACGAAGGGATGTATACAAATGTGTGTATGCGTCCATGTGTATACATATATGTATGTGTGCGTGCGTGCGTGTATATATGTTTATGTATGTTTGTGTGTGTGTATATATATATGTGTGTGTGTGTGTGTGTGTGTGTGCACATTCATGTATATGTATGAAATTATGTATATGTGGGTGTGTGTATATGTATGTATATATATATATATGTGTATATATATACATATACATATACATATATATATATATATATATATATATATGTATACAAGTGTATGTATGTGTGTATATGTGTGTGTATATATATATGCGTATACATGTGTATATGATTATAGGCATTTATGTCAACACTGCTTGTATGAATACAAGATTAACCCCCCTTTACGGTCCCATTATAAATAAAACATTCCTCTCCAATTTTTATCGGATTTAAATCATCTTATCTCCCAAATTTTATACTCTAAATTTCCTTTTTTCCTTCTTGTCTTCCCTTCTTGTCCAACGTACTGTCTAGTAGCGTTCCAACCTCCAACGGCTTTTTCAAATAAATTACGTAACAATCTTCTCTAACTACAGTTATCATATTCAGTTAAAATGTCTTACGGTTAAGCTGGTTCCCATGCATTTCCCTGAAGAGAAGATTACATTCTTATCAACATCACCTATTCCTATGGAAGGTATAATTTGTAATCTTCAAAACATATGTTGGAAATAAAATAATTCATTTAACAAATGCGTTTTACTCCATTTACTAAATCTATATGTTTACTCAAGTACCCAAAATAACAAGGAGTTTCAACCTCATAAACAGGAGTTACACCACAGCCATTTTGTGATCTTTGCTACCCTGGTATCTATTAACCAATTTATTTTGTCCGAGCTAATTATTAACTTAGAGAAAATAAATACATATATTAATATATATATATATATATATATATATATATATTGGAAGGTTTGGAGGTGATGTACAAGGAATTATATATTAGAAAAAATAATTATCAGGTACTCAGATGTCTGGATGGTTGTATATTTACAGATTTTTATTCATATGTCACATGTTTTATAAATTAGCGCTTTCACCTAGTCTTGTAGGTTTATCAAATTTTGATTACACTTTGAGGGAATGTTTCTTTTTATAATATTATTGAATGTGTAGGGGTGGAGAGAGATATATATATAGGATAGTAAGAGAGGGTGAGGAATGGAGGGAAAAGTGAGAGAGAGAGAGAGTGTGTGTGTTTTTTTTGTGTGTGTGAGTGTTTTTGTGTTTGTGTGTGTGTGCGTACGTGTGTGTGTGCCTATGTATCTGAAAGAAGTGTCAATGGGAAAGAGAAGGAAAGAAGAAAGAAGAAAATTGTATTTACAGCTGGTCAATTCTTTCAATGACAAGTTTATTCTTGGCCTTTAAAAAAAATGGCAAAACCAGGTAGCATTGTTTGGAAGAAAGTTGTTTTTCAAAAATTTTTTTGGCATCATTGTCCAGTGGGAGAGAGTGTGTGGGTGTGTTTTTGTATGTGTATGTGTGCGTGTGCGCGCGCGCGTGCCTGTGTATCTGAAAGGAGTCTCAATGGAAAAGAGAAGGGAAGGAAGGAAGGAAGGAAGGAAGAGGAACGAATTGTGTTTACATCTATACTGCTGGGTAGTTAAAAAAATGTAGGAGAGAAATATGAGAACCTAGGTAACTGGGTTCAATTCTAGTTGGTACAAAAATGTCTCACTATCTTGGTTTCTTGCCGTTTTTAGGCACTGTTGTTCGAAAGTTGAAGAACCTAGATGGGTTGTGATTTTCATGTTTGCAACCATTCAGTTTCTGTGAGAATTTTGTTATGAAGTATTTCTCCATATTTTTCCTGAAGGAAGTGTCGTTTCTTGAGCATTTATAGAAGGGAAATATCTTAAATTTTCATTTTCCACATGCTTCTAGGTGGAATTCAGTGGAATTTTCCGTAGTTTCTCCTGTCGGACATGTTGTCGGTGAATTCTGGCTCGTTGGCATAAAGAATTCATAGAAGGGAAAGATCTTAAATTTTCCTTCTCCACATGCTTCTTGGTGGAATTCAGTGGAATTTTCCGTTTATCCGTAGTTCCTCCTGTCGGACATGTTGTCGGTGAATTCTGGCTCGTTGGCATAAAGAATTTCCAGTTTCGCCTATATAATTTTCCTTGCATATGGGGCAGGTTATGCAGTATATTACGTTCCGCGTCTTGCAGTTCAAGTCTGCATTTACTTTGAATGTGTGACCACTCTTAAATTTTATTTGTTTGTTCCCCTCTATATATTTGTAGATGGGGTTGCTGCAGGTTCCACATCTTCCCACTCCACACTCTTTTACGAAGAATTCAGTTTTATTCTCTGATGAGAATTTTGCTCTTGTTAGGTGTTTCTTTAAGCTTTTTTCTTGGCGTTTACTGTTCTTTACGCAATATTTGTTTAGTAGGTTTTCCATTTTGGGGCTTTGTAGGATTATTTGTAGGTTTGAGTGTATAATGTGAAACATGTTGGTGATTATAGCGTTGTGTGTGTTTATGAAAGGGATGATGTTTTCTTTGTTTTTCTTTTTTAGAGTTCTGAGTTGTGTGATGTCCAGTTTTATTGCTCTTGCGATTCCGTTTTCTATTAAGGTGAGTGGGTATTTTTGTTCTAGTAGGAAATTTTTAAGTTCCTCTAGTCTTATTTGGCGTGTCTGTGAGTCAGTCACTATGCTGCATATGCGTCTTGCCATACTATATGGAATGTTTCTTTTTGTGTGGGATGGGTGGCAGGAGTAGAAATTTAAATATTGGTGTGTGTCGGTTTTTTTGTAGTGGATGTCTGTTGTGACGATGGAGTTGTGTATCTTGATGTTGATGTCTAGGAAGGGAAGTTCGTTGTAGTTGGTATCTATTGTGAAGTAGATAGATGGGTGCAGTGTGTTGAGGATGTTGTGAAACGTTCGTAGATCTTCTGTTCCGTTCCAAAAGATGAAACAGTCATCGAGGTAGCGTTTCCACTTTTTCTTGACGTCTTCTCTGAAGTTGTGTTCGAAGACGTTCCCTATTTCATCCTATAGTTTGTTCTCAAGGAAATCCATCACAAGGTTGGCATATGAAGGTGCGAATTTCGTACCCATAGCCGTGCCCTTTATCTGTCGGTATGGCTTGTTAAATGAGAATGTGTTCTCTTCAAGTATTAATTGGGTGGCTTTGGTGATAAAGTCTGTTTTGAAACGTTTATCTATGAGTTTCCTGTATTTCTCTACCCAGTATTTTATCGCTTCCAGACCCAGGGTGTGTGGTATGTTCGTGTATAAGTTTGTGACATCGAGGCTTGAAAGTATGGTGTTTTCCGGAACCATATTTGCAATGTGTGTGAGGAAGTCTATGTCATCCCTTATGTAGCTTGGTATCAGTGGGCATAAAGGTTTGAGGAGTACATCTATGGAGTGGCTTAGTTGCTGTGTTGGCGCTTGGGGCCCTACAAATATGAGTCTCATTGTGAGGTCTGCTGGCCTTTGCATTTTTATATAATAGTTCCCCTGTTCATTTATGGCTCTCTGTATTTCCGAGCTTTTGAAACATGAAAATCACACCCATCTAGGTTCTTCAACTTTGGAACAACAGAGCCTAAAAACGGCAAGAAACCCAGATAGTGGGACATTTTTGTACCAACTAGAATTGAACCCAGTTACCTAGGTTCTCATATTTCTCTCCTACCTTTATTGAACTAACCAGCAGTATAGATGTAAACACAATTCGTTTCTCTTCCTTCCTTCCTTCCTTCCTTCCTT
>NC_068992.1:37066466-37068323 GCF_001194135.2 Octopus bimaculoides | reverse complement strand
ATATATATATATGTATGTATGTATGTATGTATGTATGTATACGCACATGCTTGTACGCGCACAAAATATCCTGGCGTATGCTGATACAAGTTAGTTGTTATAGGCGAAAGAGAAGGAAAAAACCCAGAAATTATTAAGTATGGGGGGGGGGACAGTGAAGAAGAAGAAGAAAAAGAAATAAAAGAAAGAAACAGAAAACCAGTGAGAGAAAGGGGGAAATAGATAAGGGCAGAAAGTGTTACATCATGGCGCTCGAAAGAGACCAATGACGATTAGATACTTCATATAATTTGCGCAATGAACACATAAAATTACATGTATATGTACATAAGTACAAATATACATACAAATATAGCACATATAGATACGCATACAAATATGCAAAACTACGAAAATATGTACGCAAATCCATACTCACATATAAAAGTATACACACATATACATACAAATTTATATATGTATGCATATATATATATGTGTGTATATATACATATTTATGTACACATGCATACATATACAAACATGCATATACATACATATGCATACCTACAATACATACAAGCACATAAATATATAGAGACATATGTACAGCGTAACGTATATATGCAAACAATAAAAAAAGGATTTCGGTGGTAATAGGATCGAGTCTTGAATGAATTTTCTGAAGCTCCTGTATATGTTTTGTATTCTTGCGAGCCATCTACTTGCACTTTGGCTCTATAAACAATACTTTTTCATGAGCATAAAACAATAGGTCAAAAGCTAAGACAGCTATCAATAACAGGCCATGCTACCCCACTACATTTTCCAAAAATATAGATGGCACTACCCCTAAGCATCCCCCAAAAAGTGATGGACGCTCTATTCTATGGTATACGCCTCACTTCTCACGTAATGTTAAGAACTTAGCTGAATCCTTCTTCAATATACTGGACTCCAGCTTCCCTCGTCGATATAAATATTACTCTATCTTTAGTAGATCCACCCTGAAGCTATCCTATTCCACCCAACCCAACTTAGAATCTATGATAGCAACTCTAATAAACAAAAGCTTTCGCTGTTCTATCAAAACTCACATTATAATAACTTCAATAACACGAGCGCCCAACATGTACACAGCTCCAGCATTGAGCACTATACGTTAGACCACAACCATAAACCAACCCATCCTACTAACACTACCCAGAATACTACCACAACTTCCACCACCTTTACAAATAAAATAATTAACAACGATTGCAATAATAACAATAATAGTAATAATAACATTAACAATACTAATAACTTAGACCTTTCTACCCCACCTCTAACCTCTTCTCTGACAGTATTACCGCCTCCATTCCTGAAAATGATCCCGGAAATACACCCACTTGTAACTGCCGTCCTGGGTCCATCTGTCCTCTACAAACCCGTTGTAGAAGATCTAATGTAATTCATAAATGCACCGTCCTCAACACATTACACAATTTTACAGCTATATATATAGTGTCAACCATAAATTTTAAACTGCGATGTCTCAATTATTTTAAGTACGAGAAACACAATAAATCCACAACACTCACCAGTCACATACATCATCTCAAAATAGAAATATTCTCTACATTTTGTCATGATTCATAATAGATTCACAGCTTCCATACCAAGGTAGTTATGCCTTAAAGAGGCATTCCACATATTAAGACACAACTCCTCTCCACTGCTAAACAAATATAATGCGGCCCAAGCACATGCAACCACCGCTTTTTTCATACGTTTAAATTTTAGCACAAATCTAAATGAAAGCTAAATAACTACACAGTACATATCCACAACGTCCCGCAGGTAATCCCCAACAACCCTACTTATCTCCATTTTAAT
>NC_068992.1:37064858-37066247 GCF_001194135.2 Octopus bimaculoides | reverse complement strand
ATATATATATATATATATATATATATATATACACACACATATATATATATATGTGCACGTGTGTGTATGTATGTGTATATATGTATATGTAAATACCTGTATGTTTGCATGTGTGTGCACCTGCACGCATGTATGTGCGTGTGCATGTATATATGCGCATGCATATGCGTGTTTGAATACATTTACGGATGCGTGTGAGCATGCATGTCTATATATGCGTGTGTATATATAGGCGTATGTATATGTCTGTATATATGTGTGTATGTATACATATTCGCAAACATATATGTATGTGAGTGCATGCGTACTTATGCCATTATACCTTTCCTCCTCTCCTCTTCCTGCATATCAGTAACTTATCACATACGTCTATTTATAGTAATTTGACATCCTTGTCTTCTCTCAAATTTTACTACCAAAACACTACTTACTTCGGTATCACCCCACCCATACCTTTTCTGTGCCTTTTCTCTACCCATCCCTTAATGCATCTCTGTCATATCACCCCTACTCACATAGCTCACATTCTTTACTCCTTACCTTCTCATCTCTTTTTATCCTCCCACACCTCTCCCATCCTCCCATGACATTATCTTGACCACCAACTAACATTCTCTTTCTCATTTCTTTCACCCTTTCTTCATTTTGTTTCACTCTTTGTTTTTTCTCCCTCTCGTTCTTCTTTTTTCTCTCTTTCTTCTCGTTCTCTCTTGTTTTAAAGTTGACCTATCTTCTCTTTCTAATCATACACATCTCTCTTCCCTCCATCTATCCACGAATACTACCAATACTTTCTCAAATTTTCATTCACACCACAAAACACTTTCGAACGAGCAACACTGAAATCACGGCTCCATACTTTGAAATGACTAAACATGAACTACTATTGGAACTTACATACCATGTACAGGAAACATTTTTACCACTTCTATACACAATTTTCCTCGAATGATGCAACTGCAACTACAATATCTTTATATATCTTATTTCTACTTTCATGCTCTTATTTCCCTCTATATTCCCTATCTCCTCCTTTTCCACAATAATTCGAACTCAAATATATTCTGACACCGTCTCTGATGAAGGGATATCCATAATATCCCAGAAACAGCTGTAAGACTATTTCATTATAAATGTCCTGAAAACTCCGCACAACCTTGGATTTGTTATCTCATTCTTTCTAGTATATATGTGTGTGCTAATACAAGACCTACACTCTTTGGGTCTTCTAGATACCAAACCTCTCATATATATCTATATCTATATAGCTGAGTTTGTGAGTGTGTGTGTGTGTGTGTGTGTGTTGCATCTATAGAAATCCATATTTTCCACTTTTTCGTAAAAGAATTTACATCAATGGAATTTTCTCGATGTGAACTTTCCAGTGCA
>NC_068992.1:37063068-37064041 GCF_001194135.2 Octopus bimaculoides | reverse complement strand
AATGAAGTAATAGGCAGTGAAGAGAAGCCGTCATAAGAAAACTTTTAACTACCTCTATTCCTTTCTCCCTTCTCTCTACCTCTTTCTCTCTCGCTCTCTCAAACGCATACACGTGCAAGTACACAATCATTCAGTAAAATATAACTCATGTTCGTCAATGTTTTGTAAATATACCATGATTTTCACTAGGGTGTTAGGGTTAGGGTTTTAGGGTCAGGGTTAGGGTTTTAGGGTTAGGGTTAGGGTTTAGGGTTAGTGTTAGTGTTAGTGTTAGTGTTAGGGTTAGGGTTAGGTTTAGGATTAGGGTTGGGTAATCGTGCGGGTGTTAATCTGAAAAATGTTTTCGTGAAATTTTCTACAAATATACCATGATGTATGTACATTTCGAGCATGTAGGAATTTTGAAGGAAACAACTGCAGGTTATTTTTGAAAAGTGTTCCCCACGCGGTGGTGTTTCGGAGCAAGTCGTCCATACTTGTTTCATTTTTCTCTATTATGTGCATCCGTAGATTTCTAATGAAGTAATAGGCAGTGAAGAGAAGCCGTCATGAGAAACATTTAACTACCTCTATTCCTTTCTCCCTTCTCGCTACCTCTTTCTCTCTCGCTCTCTCAAACGCATACACGTGCAAGTACACAATCATTCAGTAAAATATAACTCATGTTCGTCAATGTTTTGTAAATATACCATGATTTTCACTAGGGTGTTAGGGTTAGGGTTTAGGGTTAGTGTTAGTGTTAGTGTTAGGATTAGGTTTAGGATTAGGGTTGGGTAATCGTGCGGGTGTTAATCTGAAAAATTACAGATATGTGAAAAGTACCGACCCTGCCATCTATTATAACTTTTTGTTGTTCTGTTTAATATATACATAGATTATGCCTCCAAAGAAGAGAGTTTGCTGGGGAAAGAAAGCAACCGGTTTAAAATGACAGCAACAGTCTGCAGCAATTCACCACATTCCAGAAGCTACT
>NC_068992.1:37056388-37061615 GCF_001194135.2 Octopus bimaculoides | reverse complement strand
ACCAGCTATGCCAAGGTTTCGCAGCTTGTGACATATCAAGCCATGATCAACTTTGTCAAAGGCTTTTGCAAAGTCGAGATATATCACATCAACATTTGAATGGTCAAGTAGCTGCTTCGGGACCCAGTCATAATGCTGCAAGAGCTGCGTGAGGCAGCTTCTATCTGGACGGAAACCATGCTGGGTCTCATTCAGCAAGTCATTTTCTTCTAGGAACGCAATCAATCTCCTTCTGACAATTCGTTCCATGACTTTGCTAATATGTGAAGTCAGAGAGATGGGCCTGTAGTTCCCAGCCTCTGCTCTGCTTCCACCTTTATGGATAGGACATATGGTGCCTTCCTTCAGCTTTTTGGGAAGTTTACCATTTGCAAGGAAGCATATATATACATGTATATGTATATATGTTTATGTATATATAAATATATATATGCTTATATATGTATATATATATGTGTATATATATGCAAATATGTATATATATATATATTTAATAAATTATAAATAAATTATACACACACACGCACACGCACACACATATATGTATATATACATGCATATATTTGTACAGGGCGTCAGCAACGGTGCAAATAGTATGAAATACGTAAACAAATGAGGGGAAAACGAGTGAAATAGTCTTCTTTTATTCTTTTATTTGTTCAGCTCATTTGACTGCGGCCACGCTGGAGCAGTCACTTCCGTAAAAAGTAAAACTGTGTATACTTGTATATTTAGATCTCTACCAAATATTTGGTAAAAATATCGTAACTGTTATCAGCGTAGCAAAATTCTCACTCGAAAAGTAGTTTATGATACAGTTTTGTGTGCATTACAGAAGAGACTGCTATTTAACTGTTACCATATGGAACTAATTAAAATAGAGGCATCCTTGAAAGATATACTGATTCCACCAAATAACATCTATATCAAACAATTAATTCTAAAGACACATTCGTTTATCAACAGAACAAGGTGGAAAGCATTCTCCTTTGATAAGAATGATCAGACAGTAGACATGACAGATGATAATTCACAATTTAAGAAGCTTTTTAAATCTAGGAAAAACCCTCCATATAATCCGAGGCTGGATAAATTTGAGGATGAACTTTGGACAGTTGTTAAGAACATTAAATTAAATTAAATAAGTCACTTAGAAGGAACCAACATTTGGAGTACCTAAGCAGGATTACCAGGGAAATTAACAGAACGAACGGAATTTTAGTTAAATCTGACAAAACAGGAAACATATATAAACTACAGAAACAACATTATTTTGACCTTCTTAAAAAGAAATAGAGAAAAACTACAAGATAACAAATAAGAATATGCTCAGAAAAGCAAATTTTGAAGCTAAAAAGTTAATAAATAGCTTTAACCTATTGAACAGAACTGAAACTCTAGTACCTAGGGAACCACGATTTATCCTTAAAGATCACAAGAGTAATTTTTGGGCTGATCCTTCCTTAAGACTCATTTGCTCGACTAAGTCGGATATAGAGACACTTAGTAAGAATATTTTAGATAAATATATCCCTAAAATAGTAAAGAAATTAAAACTTCATTTATGGTCTAATTCTACACAAGTCGTAGAAAGGTTCGAATTGATTAAGGGTAAGGAAAATGTGAAATTTATTCAATTTGATATTGCAAATTTTTACTCATCTATTAATCGTGTCATACTTAACAAAGCATTGTGGTTTGCACATTATAAGGTGGGACTTACAAGGGATGAGATCAATGTGATATTAACAGCTAGAAAATCATTTATTAAGTTCAATAATAAAATTTGGATTCGCAAAGATACTCCGGACGCATTTGATGTCCCTATGGGGAGCTCTGATTCTGCACAGATAGCTGATATTGTCTGTTCCTTCATCCTTAATGAAATGGAAGATCAATTCCCAAATATTAGGTGGGGGGTCTATATCTTAGGAATAGCTCTAGTCAACAAAAGGTTAAGAATAGACTAGCCAGGTTTTTTCGCAGAATGCTTATAATTTTTGAAGATAAAATATCATAAGCTAAGTTTTTAGACGTAACATTGGACCTTCATAATAAAACATATAGACCATACCATAAGCCTTCTAGTAACCTGAAGTACATCAGTAAGTTTAATAATCACCCTAGATCAATAACGAATAATTTGGTAAAGAATATATCACTAAGATTATCCAACCTATCGGCAAACGCCTATGTTTTCGAAAATGAGGCAAAGTTCAATAATTCTGCCTTATCTAGAGCGGGTTATAAAGATAAGGTATACTATATTAAACCAGACACTGATTTCCCTAAGGCAGGTGAAAATATTAACAATATTAATAATAATAATAATGATATTAACATCGTAAGAAAGAATAGAGGTATACCACAAAACCCTAGACATGAACCCAATTCTAACAGGAGTAGAGTAAAATTCTTTAGGAATAGTAGTAATATTTATAATACTAAAAATGAGGATAATATATGGTTCGTTATTCCATTTGGTAAACAAATTAAGTCTAACTTAGTTACCCTGTTCAGGAATGTGGTTAGTAGAAATTTTCCCAAAAATTCGCATTACTACAAAATCATAAACGCACATAAGGTCAGATTTGGATTTTCAAATACCAAGAATTTAACACAAATTATCGCCTCCCACAACTTTAAACTATTAAGGTCTAACTTTATTGAAGAGTCAAATAATATAAATATAGGTAATAATCTTAATTTTCTAGGTGACACTGTTATAGACAATTTAAATGTCAACAAAAACAATAATACAAATATTAATAATAACAATAAAATAGTAATATCAGAATTAAATCCTAATAGAATTAAATTCCTAAGTGTAAATGCTAAGACCAAAAATACTGTATACCAGTGTAAGGTATTAACTGACAATGACGTTAGGGTTTATATAGGATCATCTTCGCTTGAAATTTCGAAAAGAATATCGAATCATTATTCAACATTTAGAGATAGAAAGAAGCAGAATAGCACTGGGCTTAGCAGATTAATTTGGCAACTTAAAGACCAAAATAAGGGGTATTCTTTAAAATGGTCAATTATAGGAAAACCGTTTCCATACGACAAGGGCAAAGATTTTTGTTCCCTCTATAATTTAGAATTGTATTTCATACTTTTCTCTAATGGTGACCTAGTTAACAAGATTACATATAGAGCTTACAGATGTAAACATATGATGAGGCATGCGTTTGTATATTTTTTTTAAAATCTACTTTGGAGAGGTTAGTTAACTACATACTAGGATATTATTTTAATTTGGTTTAGCTTTAATTTCATATAACCCTTTCCTATATTTACAATGGTAAGTTTGGTTCTTATTTACTTGATGTATCTCTTATAATTCTATGTAATTTTTGTATAGTTGATATTGAAATAATTGTTTACTGTTTGCCTTATCGATTAAATCCCTTAATATTGTAATTTAATTTCACTACTAAGTTAATGTAATGTATATTTAAATTTTTGACTGTTGCAATTTGAACGTAACCTAATTTATTTTATTTTGTAATTTATAATTTATAATTCCTTCATTATCTTGATTACATATCCTTAAATTACCTCAAATATATTTAAACTTAAAAATTAATATAATCATTTGATATGGTTAATCACATTGGAGTGAATTATTTAGATTGTAAAAATATATATTATTTTGCTAGATTTACCTCACTTTGACCATGAATTTTTATGTTAATTTTATTTCTGTTTTGACCTATTATAGGTAAGTTTTCTTCCTTCGTTTTAGGTTAGTTGCCTTTTTCTCAAACATCTAGTGCATTATTTGATATAATAGCCTCGTATACATGTAGCTACTTAACATCATAGCTTCATATTCTAGGTTATTTTACTTAGTAACCTACCTGGGGTGATTAGTTAAATCATACAATGATATTAATTTAACATGGATTACGTTTAATTTCATAGAAACGTTTTCTATATGTACACTCATGAATTTTGATCCTAGTTACTTGATTTATCATTTATAATTCTATGTAAGTTAGTACCGATTGCATCGTAATAATTTATTTGATGTAATATCATAGTATGCATGTAGCTACTTAATTTCCTAGCTTAATATCCTAGGTTATTTTACTTCGTAACCTGCTTGGAGGGATTAGTTAAATCCATACAATGATATTAATTTAACATGGATTACATTTATTCTCATAGAGTCTGTTTCTATATTTACACTCATGAGTTTTGATATTAGTTACTTGATTTATCATTTATGATTCTATGTAAGTTAGTACCGATTGCATCGTAATAATTGTTTACTTTTTTTACCTTATCGATTAAATCCCTTCTTTCTTTAATATTGTATTTGAATCCCACTACTAAGCTACTGTAATGTATTTTTTAAAAACTTTGATGGCTGCAATCTGAATGTAACCTATTTTATTTTATTTTATTATTTATAATTTATATTTTCCAAATTATCTTGTTGACATAACCTTAAAACAAATCTCATAACTATTCTAAACTTAAAAATAAATATAATTATTTGATATGATTATTCACAATTGAGTGAATTATATAAATCAAAAATATTATTTACTAGATTTACCTCTCTTTGACCATCAATTTATACTTTTATTAAGATATATAACAGATAACTTTATTTCAAATGTCTTCATTTTGGCGCGCTGAAGCCGGAAAGAGCTCTGCAGTTAATAAATTTCCGCAGCGAATTAAAACCAGTTGCCTAGCATATTTAAAAAATCCGAAGTTTAAGAAATTATATTACATACATATATAAGAGGAATAACCTCCAAGATGGATTCCTAATATGCTAGAAGAAGACGCTAAATCGTCTTACCACGAAAAATGTTTTATTTAGTGTGTTTTCTACCGAAACACTTTAAAACTTCGTATACTTGTATATTTTGTCTTATAAAACAGAGAAAAAATTTTATATTCGAAGTTATTTCATGTTAAAAGTTGTCGTATTTCGGTAATTTCAACCAATCACTGACGTCTATTGAGGTGAAAACAATTACTGCTGTGGAATGTAGACAAAACGTTCTAGCGGTGTAATGGGATCTTTTTCCTTGAATAAAATTAGTGCCGTTGTTTGTCAACAACAAATATCGGTGGTACTGTTATTTATGACATCGTTCGTGCGTTTGTATTGGTTTTAGCTTTAGGGTTTTAGTGTTAGGGTTCGGGTGTTAGAGTTAGGGTTAGGGTTTTAGGGTTAGGGTTTTAGGGTTAGGGTTTTAGG
>NC_068992.1:37051135-37056250 GCF_001194135.2 Octopus bimaculoides | reverse complement strand
ATGGATTGAAATTGTTTTTATTCATGAAGTTATACAATTGTTTCATACTGAAAGACAAATTCATTTTAAGAATCTAGGTTATCAAAAAGTATTCGTCAGAAGCAAAAATTAAGGAAAGGAAAAAAACCCAGAAAGACATTAGAATTACATAGGTATGGTGTTCGTAATGTGTAATCGTTCTTAGAGTCATGTCTATCTTGTTTTATATAGACACTAGTGTAACCCGTGCCGTCAGAAATGACGGCATGAAATGATACTGAAAATAAAATTAAAATAAGAACATTACAACCTTTATCTCAGTAATTGCTTCAGCACCATGTTCCTAGTGAAAACCCTAACAGCAATGAATTCGCCTTGTTTTGGATGGCCCTTTACCAACATTTTAATATTATTACAACTTCTACTCAATGCAACATAAAGTTGCCCATGGGTGAATATTGGTGATGGTAGGATGATACCAATATTATTGAAGCTCTGCCCTTATGATTTGTTTAGAGTCATTGCAAATGCTGATATAACAGGAAGCTGTCGTCTACTCATACTAAAGGGTAGGGTTGTCTCACTGGGATGGAGGTTGATACGCGAGATAAAGGCTTCCTCTCCTTTCTTACGTCCACTAATTATTTTTTGCGCTCATCTCTCTCGTCTCTCTCGGCTCATTTCTCACTTCTTTAATAATCTTAATGTATTGTTTAATCTTGTTATGTCCAATTCTTTCTGAGTGAGAATGGTTGTTCTTCGCCTTTGTCTCTCTCTGGCTAACCGTCGCCTTCTGTCTGATTCATTCTCCATAGCAGATGGATGAGTATATTTAATACAACGGAACATAAACTTCAAAACAAATGAGTATATTTGCATGTGTGTGTGTGTGTGTGTGTGTGTGTGTATGTGTGTGTGTGTGTGTGTGTGTGTGTGTGTGTGTGTGTGTGTGTGTGTGTGTGTGTGTACGTCAGTTTGTTTATATTTCTATACGTAACCATACAACGTCCAAAATTGAGCCAGAGGGGAGAGTTTGTTAACAGGAAGCTATGTCACATTATTTTTGTTCTTGTTGAAGCACGTGTAACTAAGTTCGACTGAGTTGAAAAGCCAACTATAAATGACATTAACTCCAATAGCCACCTCACCTCGCCGTAGTTATCACGATTTTGCGGAGGAAATCAACAGTGCGAGGTCCGAGAACGCGTTAGGTTTTGACGGCGACCGGCACAAACTGATAGCGGCTGGTCAGGCTTCTGTATTTGTTTACCTTCCTCTCCTCTGCGTTAAAGGCGGCGATACCCTGTTTTGCGACCGATGCTGCAAGGTTGGAGCCGGAAAACGTGCCGCAGTACGTCACGTCCCAGTTTAGGGATCTTCCTCTCTCCTATACGTAAAAGGTCATTCCGTCGAGGCGCTTACCACCCCTGCAGTAAAGACCTATTCGCTCCAGTTGTGACGGGAAACCAGTCGCATCGAGGAGTCTTCTAATTATGTCATTTAGAGCGGCGTGTCGAGGGAACCGGCCCGCGCTATGGCTGCAGAATAATGGATGCAAGCGGAATTCATAGACCGTCGTTCCACAACGCCATTTGTGCGGCTTACACACACAAAGACCGAGGCGCTTGGCCACTCCGATACGAGTGCACTCATCATCAAGAGGGCACCGAATTGAACCATGCGCCGCTGTTTGGCCGCAAAGTGGAATAGAGGCAGGTGAGGTAGTGCTATTCTAAGGATGTCTCAATCCGCCTGAAGGCTGATTTGCATTTGATGTCGTTCCACTTACGTTGGGCATCTGTATTCTGAGGGATTACAAGGCCCTCAACGGGCCAGTCAACTAGGGATGACTCCAGTTCCTGGGTCACACCGGGTTCAACCATCCTGTGGAATACCTCAACGATGAGGGTGCAATCAGAGAGGAAAAATAGGCGTGCTGATCCAGGTTCAATGCGGAACGGAAGTCAAGGCCACTGAATTTAACTGGTGGTTTAACCTGTCAAAACTAATATGGCAGATCAGTTCGACGTAGCGCCGGAAGGGGTGATCGATATCGCTGAGACGATCTGTGAGAGGGTGACATGGTGCACTGCTTAGAGAGAAAAGGAGCATAGGCAGGGCAAAGGCATTCTTCAAGAGGAAGAGCGTCGGATACACATCAATGAGTGGCAATCTCTCAGTTATCTTAGACAAGTTCGCAAGCTGGGTCTTCGGGCATTCTTTTATGGCTTTCAAGAGGATTGTGAAGCCAAGAATGCAGACGGCATCCCGTGGTGTCAGCCGTTTCCCCGCCAAGACGAGCCAGATGCTGAGTACGGCATCTTGGGATTCAGCTTCACTATAGCTCATATAAATCACCTTTGACATGGATGGGTTGATCTCAAGCACAAGAAGCATTAGGGCTGGGACGACCGGCTGAAAGTCCCCAACTGCAGACTTAGCCCAGCCACCCCGGGTCGCGTCATTCAGGTACCAGACATGGAAGGATGAACGGACTGATGAAGCGTGAGCAGACTGATTGACAGCCAACGCAAAAGGAGTGAACCAAGAAGGTCATTCAACTGAACACTTGCGGAAGAAGCGATCCTGTTGTCAGCATCCATGACTGTGCTGGCTGTTCCACAGGAGAGGTATGCTAGTGGACGTAACGAGAGAACACGTCTTAGACATGTTTCCAATATGTGATCCTGCATAACACTGTTGACGGCGTTTATTATATTCAGCGTCAGTAAGAGGCAAGGTGTAGAAGGAGGTGTAGAAGGAGGTGTATGCTGTGTGTAGTGTCTGGTCGCATGAGCAGCAGTCACACATCAATTCTTGACTCATACCTCAGTTGGATATGGGTTAATGCCCAGGTCATCTGTCTGATCTACATGCTATCCTGGCCGCAACTCGTCGAAATGCGCTGGTCACCACTATCGGACGGATGCCTTCATCTTTCTTCATTGTAATTAGGCTAACTGAGAAGAGAAGATCTCGGACATGGGGTGGAGGTCCGCACTATCTGTTAGAACAGATCGGAGCAAGCGTGCTCCCGCCTCGGTGGTGTGTGGTGAGATTAAATGTCTGAGGTGGTCGGGTCGCACCTACTCCACCATTGCTACTCGCTGGGAAGGATCTTAGGGCAACATCCTCATCATCACTAGACGCAGTCAAAGCCGTATCAGTGTCAGGGATTTGGAAATTCCTGATATCTCCCGGAGGGTCCGGATTCTTGAGAGGAAAGCAGCCAGATCCAGAGTGGGTTCGAAGCCTGTGTGGCTTGAAGCCAACACGTGCACCGCGGTAAGAACGTTGTCCTCAGTTTGTGATTGACTTAGACTCAGAAACTTTCCACCCATTCAAAAGGAGACTGCATGCGAGGTGTCGGTACCGATGTGCGGCCGGCGAGAAGTGAGCAGATAGTTTGGGAGAGGTGGCTGAATGAAGTGACGTTGCATCTAAGCCACGAAGCCATGGAAGGAACCGAACGCCGCCTGTCCCAGGAATCCAAGAACAGACGTCGGAAAACTGAATCATTTTTAGGCAGCAAGTTCCCGGTTTATAGACGACGCTAGCACGGACAGCCTTGGGAATCCTGAACATGATCCTCCAACACTGCCTGAGGCGGAAAATCAACGGTAGCACGACCAGGTCAAGTCATCTTATCGCGCCTCTGTGTCCTCTAGTGCTGAGAAGGATATCTCTCCGTCGGCGGTTAGGCAACTCGAGCGGTGCCACTGGTGCAGGGATTTCGAGGTGCATCGAATGAGTTTGAGGCAAGAGAGTCCGCCTATTGTTTGTGGCATAAATGTGACGTTGCTCAGCTTCCTGATGTAAACTCAAAGATCCTACTTCTTGGTTATTTCAAAACAACTACATCTCAATTGTGTCAAGGCAACTGTTTAACTCAGCTGCTTTAACACCGGAGCTTCAATAAAACCAATACCGTGTATATAACAGCTGAGCTATTACAACCAGTGAGTGTGTGAATGACTCGTACATAGTCATGTGCATGTACACCAGTGAGTCGGTGTAGTATCTACCAATGGGTCGGCTGTTGCATATCCATGTGCATTTGTGCATTTGAATATGTGCATTTGCATTGAATACCAGTGAGTTGGTATTGTAAACCTATTCAGCTATTTCCGAGCTTAGGAACATAAACAACTGAAGTAGAGTGACATCTTCCATTCGTAGTAATTTTATGTATACTGCTCGCAATTAATGTGTTTGCTAAGTCTATATGCATGTTGTACAAGCGCTGGGTGTTTGTGTGCATGTTATTTGTTTTTAATTAAAACCACAACCAAGTTTTATCATACAACCGCTTTGTGTCATTACATAGGATTCGAAAATCTCGTTAATATAAACAGTATTTCATTACCTGTCTTACAACCGATAGTTATCCGTGTCATTAAATACACCATGCCTTGTTTCCTTAACTACTACTGAGCAGAGTTTTGCCATTAGAACCACTGATCTGTGTCATTACAGCCATAGCTTAAGTGTATTATTACAACCCCAAATGGTTGTGTCATTATAATAATTATTGAGATATTGTAATCACAACAGACTTTTCATTACAACCAATGGACTTTCACATTTGACTTTAATATGCTAGGAAAATCATTGCGGGAGCATATTCAAAATGGAATAATTTAAGAATGGAGCGGAGTGAACGATGTGATCGCAGAATATAGAAAGCACAAGTTCTGCTGGGCTGGATATGTTGCAAGGTTCGCAGATAAAGGTGGACCTGTGTAGTTGCCGAGTGGTATCTCAAAGATCAGAAAAAGCCACTTGGAAGACCTCTACGGCGATGGGACGACAGTTTACTTTAGATATTTGTCTCAAGATGGAAAATAACATCTGATGATCTGGTCGATACTGTGATACTGTAATAACATAATATATTATCTGATTTTTCTAACAAATTTTTAACATGGATTAGATATTTTGAAGTCATTTCCTTATTTATTTCGAGTTTTCTTATAAATGTCTAAACGTTATATCGAAAATCTTTATCTTTATGTCCTTCCATATTTCATTAGGTTACTTTTGATAATCTCGACACTATAGGAAATGAAATCACACACACACACACACACACACACACACACACACACACACACACACACACACACACACACACAC
>NC_068992.1:37048590-37050985 GCF_001194135.2 Octopus bimaculoides | reverse complement strand
ATAGGTCCAGTGTAATCCGTGGGTAGGAGAGGTGCAGCCGGAGAGTGTAGAGTTCAGAATAAAAAAATCCAGAAGAAGTAAGTCCAGAGTAGAGTCCAGAAGTTTGTGTGTGATGAGTAGAGACAGGATTAGCTGGTGCGACCACGTTAGCGTGTATTATATATGGGAGAATTTACGAAAAAAACAACAGATGAAGACAGGTGGTGTAAACAACAAATGGATGTATTAGTTTAACGCTCGGGAATAGAGAAAGTTTTTGACGTTTCGAGCCTACGCTCTTCAACTGAAAGTAACACGGAAAGAAACAAGGAGAGAAACAAGGAGAAAAAAAATAAATGTAGTGTTCAGCGATCTATCATGGAAAGGAAAGTAAAGAAAATCTAAAAATGATAAAAGTAATAAAGGAGGTTTACATAACTGAAAAAGTTTTAGACGTCGTACATTTGTTGCGCGTCTGAGTACATGCGTGCGTATGTGTGTAATCTTTATATATATATATATATATGAAGATTTCACATATACGCACGCATGTATTCACACACACACACACACATACATTTACGTTCGCAACGGTATTTCCTCTAAGACATTTTTCATATACTTATAATCAGCGTCACTACACATACAGCTTTCCGTCTGTCTCCCCCCTCTCTCTGTCAACTTGTCTATCTATACATGTATATTTGTCAGTTCATAACAAAAGAAAAAGAAGCACAACCTTTCACTTACGAGTGAATAAAATGTAATAGCATGTACCATATTTTCGCCAATTATTTTAGGTGCCTATATAGTCGAAGCAGAGATAGCCATCCCTCGGTCCTAAAACTCGTGACGTAATGGTACTTCAAAGATGTGAGTACAGGGTGGGGGACGGAAAGAGAAGGGGGCAGCATAATTCTCCGTTTCTACTTATTTACAGCTTTGTAGACTAGAGCATACTGCAAGGTAGTGACTTGCGACAGAACGCGTCACCAGGTTCAAGAAATAAACACATAACTACGATCGTCAGCCCTAATTACTAGGCCACGCACCTTTATATATATACACAGACATGCAGGAGGTAAATAGATACCTTTTAATTTTCAAAACTTTTTATTTAATAAGCAAAAGCGAACAATTGAAATGTAATCGATAAGTGGGACTACATACTTTAGTTGACATTCCCTTAGCAGTTTTTAATTCAGGAACTCTTTTTGGCATTGAACTGATGAGTTTTGTGATTGTCTCTTGTGGAATTTCTGCCTACTTTTCACGCAACAATCGAAACAATTCATCTTTAGATTTAGGTTTCTGTCGAGTTTTTCGTATAGCTCTATCTAGTATGCTCCAAAGATTTTCATTTGGGTTTATATCAAGAGATTGGCTCGGCCAAGGAAGCTTTTTGATCCCATTTTCAGTCAGCTATTGTTGATTCCTTTTCGCTGTGTGGCATGGAGTCTTCTATGAATAAAAACTCATTTTTCGTTATGTTATCATGTGAATACATCGGAAGTAGTCCTTAAGTATTTCGATATATTTTTCAGAGTTTATGGTTCCAACACATTCGATCAGCTCAGAACGACCCTTGGTGGTGACAGTTCCTCACACCATTACAGAGATACCGCCATGTTTCACAGTTGGTTGGAGTCGTTTCAAATCAAATTCTTGATTGGGAAACCTCTAGACCCAAACACGTCCACTGTCTGAAAATAATGCAAATCTGGATTCATCTGAGAAAATCACTCTATCCCAAAATGAACTGGATTTATCTGACATCTCCTTAGCTAATTTCTTTCTTTTCATGATATTAATTGGTTGAAGGAGAGGTTTTCTTCTAGCTGCTCGTCCATAATACCCAAGTTTATGCAGATATGTAACACACGTTCTTGGACTAACTTCTAGCTGTTTTGCAATGCCAGAAGACTTCGAACGGGGTTCGTTTTCCACAATTCTCTTGAAACAGCGAAGCTTCTTTTCCGAGAGCCCAGATCGGCCGGGACGAGAATCTGTTGATTCTTTTCCTTGGCTTTTGAATTGCACTATAATTCTATTAACAGTAGTAAAAGGAATTTAAAGATTTTCGGCAATATTTCACTGGCTAAGACCAGCCTCAGATTGTCCAACAATACGACCTCTTTGAAAATCTGACAATTCTGCTGATTTTTGTGTGCGTGGCAAGGTTACTCTTCGCAAATGTTTAATATAATGGCACCTGGAAGGAAAAAGAATAATTACATTGTAAATTCTACAGCGCTAAAAACATATTAAAACGTTTAGATGAGAAATTTTGAAAATTAAAGGTGTCTATTTACGTCCTGCATGTCTGTGTATATATAAACTTACTTGGAAATGGATACATCGCGCTCAATTAAATAATAAATAGTAAATAATATTTCATTTTGGGATTTGGTTTGCA
>NC_068992.1:37045787-37048551 GCF_001194135.2 Octopus bimaculoides | reverse complement strand
TATATATATATGTGAGTAAGAATAAATACAAAAAAAGGGGGTTTTGTATGATCGTGTATAGAGGAATATATTATTTTATTTAAAAGAGTTCCAGCTCTGTCTGTTTTTTATGTTTTTTTATTTATATTCTTGTAAAATTAATGTGGGATATAGAATATGGAATATATAATATATAACATAAAAAAAGATGGATGGTACAATGAAATGAAGTATTGAATGTCTTATTGAATATATGGAATATGTCTTATTGTCAAGAGTAGGTTTGAATTTCTTAATAATGCCATGATGAAATACCACAAGGTATAGAAAATACGTATTCGCCTTTATATATTTATATATATTTAATCCTTTATATTGGATACTCAATATTTCATATATTCAATAAGACATATTCCATATATTCAATAAGACATTCAATACTTCATTTCATTGTACCATCCATCTTTTTTTATATTATATATTATATATTCCATATTTTATATCCCACATTAATTTTACAAGAATATAAATAAAAAAACAAAAAACAGACAGAGTTGGAACTCTTTTAAATAAAATTATATATATATATACATATTAGTCCTAAACTGTATCATCTTTTATAGTTGTGCTTTTGAATGCATTAATTCTTTCCGTTTCCTCGCCTACTATTCTCTGTTATCTTGGTGGTGTACGGTGGTTTAATTAAGATTTTAGCTCTTATTTCTAGCAGGTGTATGCTTTTATACATCCTTACGCTTTGTGTAAATTTGTTATATATATATATATATACTAGCAGGAATACCCGGCATTGCTCGAGGCTGTTAAGTATGCCTGTTTGGTTATTAGACCACTCACGGATGCACCTCTGAACTGAATGAAAGAAATCATAATGGCAGATGTTCCCTGCGTTGTTTGAATTATTTAGCGTAATAGTAAACATGCAGAGTCATACGCCCACACCATTGTCATTGTTTTCCATTGGGACAGTAGGTCGATCTGTAAAACACCGGCAGTAATTGAGTTTATATTCCTTACCACATAACTGCTGACATGTGCTGTTTAGCAGATGGAAAGGTTGAGCCTAAAGATATGACATAAAGAGAAATAGTATGTCTACCTGCTGTTTCGCTGGGTTGCACATACACATAAACAAATTTGACGGGTGGCCTGTGCCAAAAAGATGAAAAGTGTAGTATCTGTTGCCTACTTCACAATTGGGGGCACTTAATGGAGAGCATACTGTGAAGATTATTCTAATGAAATAAATAAGGTGACAATGGTATGGTTATCTGATGTTTTCCTGTTTGCTGCATAGAGCAACATCCGTTGTTGTCTTCCCCCTGTAGTCTCCGTAACGCGCGCAGCAGCAGTTGCTGCAGCATCTCTTGTAAGTCGATCTGTGCGTTGTGCTGCAGTCTCTGAAGCTCGAGCAACAGCAGTAGAAGAAGCATTTCTTATTCGGCGTGATGAACGTTGCTCGTTGCTCCGGGCGGCTAGTTGCGCAGCAACACGTGCTAACTGATCACAACGCTGCTCTTCACTTTCCCTTCTTCGCGCTGAAACCATCCGAAGTGCATTGAGAGAGGTCTTCCTGGTGGCGTCCTCGGCAGATTAATTTGCACGCATACGTTTGCTTTTCTTTGCAGCATTTGTTTGCCGACCTATATTGGATCTTTTGCGTGGAGGCATGGTAGAAAATTATCAGTTTACGCAATAGAAAAAGTCCTAAGAAAAAAGAGGTAAATGTGTAGCACCCCAAAAAATAGTAAAATGTAGTTGGCAAAAATGTTAATCAAACAGACCGAATTAAGGATCTTTAATTTTGGGTAAGAGTTTTGAAGTGGCTAAAGAGCGCTCACGTGAAAACAGAGGCAAATCCTAACTCGCAAATGGATACTGCTGTCAGTACTATGCATGCAATCGATAAGAGCTCGCCACAGCTGACAAAGTAAAGTATTGATTTTTTCCAGCTGGGTGTGTGTCACATTTTTTCTGGTTCAAGCCAGATTCTAGGCGAATTGAGAGTAGGGGACGCGAAATTTCGAGGAAAAATTTATAAGAAAAAGCATCTTAAGTCAAATTTGGTAAAATTCGGTTGAAAATTGTAAGATAGAAGTGGTTCACACAACACAAAGACAGACAGATAACTTGCCTTTTAATATATATATATATATAGATAGATAGATAGATAAAACTTACTTGGAAATGGATGCGTGGTGTTCGATCATATAATAATATAAATGAATATAAATATATGCATATATACATACATATATGTACATACCTACATATATATATGTATATATACATGCATATTGCATATATGGATACAGGACGTCAAAAATAAACGTGAACAAAATGAGAAACGAGAGCATAAAAACAAAGACATAGAGAATAGAGGCAACATAAAGAACATTCCCTTAATCAGTTGTTCCCTGTTTATCTACTCCGCGTTTCGAAACGCGAAGTAGATAAAACAAGGGACAACTGATGAAGGGAATGTTATTTATGTTGCCTGTATCGTTTTTCTATTTGTTACTTTCGTTGTTCGAATTTCGTTTTCTATGTTTTTGTTTTTATGTTCTCGTTTCTCATTTCATTCACGGTTTTTTGACGTCCTGTACACATATATGCACCTATAAATACATATATATGCAGGTATGTACATATATGTATGTATATATGCATATATTTATATATTATTTATATATATATTATGTTATTTACTATTTATTTTATATATACATATATATATGTGTATATATATATATATATATATATATAT
>NC_068992.1:37039660-37045179 GCF_001194135.2 Octopus bimaculoides | reverse complement strand
CCGAACGCTCCAGCGCCGAACGCTCCAGCGCCGAACGCTCCAGCGCCGAACGCTCCAGCGCCGAACGCTCTAGAGAAATAATATTTCTTCAGCCATCTTGTCGATTTTCATATATCTGCATCCCTATATTTCCATTTTACATACACACACACGCAGGCACGCACATATGCACCGATTATTCCTCATCTTGAAAACTGAATAGAATAAAGTTTTTTTCTTTCATAATTGTTTTGACAATATTAGTTGAATTAAGTTTGTCAATTAGCTTCATTATATACGTGAAGCCTTAGCATATTTGTGTATTTAGTATGCATAACGCTTTTCTGAGTTATTTGCTCCCATATATTTTGTTGATCCATCGTAGGTTGACAATACTACTTGCATTTTTCCTTTTGAAATATATGTTAGTCACTCAATTGCTTCTAGATTAAAAAGGCTGTTCACTTTGTTGTCGTTGTTTCTCGACGGAAGCTATACATTTTCTGTTAAATTATCTGTTTCAAAAGAACCAAGGGATTCGACATTATTCACGCAGAACTCATGCTACAGTTAGTCTATGAAAAAAGACTATCAGGCTTATTTTAAACTATTCAGTTCAAAGCAGTATCTCATTTCATATCACTTTTCTGCAAAAATTACTCTTAACTTTTCAAAGTATCTGATACTCAAAGAGGAGTGAGTTATGTGAATTACCCAATGAACATTCACACATGAGCATTTATTTGTTCCTTGCAAGGTTGAATTTTTCTCATATGCTTTACTAATTAGAATCTGTGCTTCTCAATTTGTGTAACACTTCTTGTTTATATCACGTTGAATTTTCGGCTGGATTAGCTGCTCAAAGGGGGAGAGGCCAGTAAATTTCTTTCCACTTTAAAAGGCTAATGATAAAAGTTTATTAGGGCAGCAAAAACAGATAATTGCTTCAATGCAACGAAGCGTGCAGAGAGTATTTTGAAGATGTAATAATGGCAACGCAGGGATTCGTACAAGAATTCTCCACTGCAAAATTATCAATCGTGTACAAATTCTGCTACTCATAAGTAGCACCAGATACAAGTTGCTGTAAAATTATCCTTCGTCAATTAAAAAACAATTCAAGAAGTTCAGCGATGTTCTTTTATTCTCTACTAGTTTCTTACTGAAACTTGCTCATGCTTCAATTTGGATGCAGTTTTAAAACCGTCCGTACAATATTCTATCAACCACAAAAGATTCATGTGCCAGGTTGATCAGAAGATTTCGAAACTTTTCTACTTACTTCTAAATTAATAGCATAGCGAAAAACTTTAGAAATGCTTATTTGACTATTTAGTGGATTTTCAGAAGAAAATATATTGCAACTGAATCCTCCGGTCCATTACGATGAAGGGCACGGAAATGTGTTTGAGATTTTGATAAACAAAATATTTATTTATAAATATATAAACAAAATGTTGCCGTTAATACAAACAACAAAATATCGATTAAATTTGCAAATAATTGCTCTTGGTATGGTGTGATTGTAGCAGCAGTCAAAATGTTAGCTGGTCCTTGTGTTGCTGTTGCCGTTCACCCATTGGGGTCAGCCGCTGGTCGTGCTACCGTTTTCTAATGTCTCTCGTTCACCGTCTGTAGCTAAGGTGCTGAATATATAGTGAAAATTAAGCTCAGGAAGAAGCATGCAAAAGATGAAATTGTTGGTATCGGTTCCATGCGAAACCTTGATTTATCAGCTTTTCTTTTAATGACTTCGGTAATGTTCTAGCAAATCGTGATATGGGATATAGTGATCTGATTGCTAAATATTCCAGCTAAATTATTCCTCTTCTCGTGAAAATTTCTTTTCACAGTGAATTGAACGAAATGATGAGAACAATGCAGGAACTGCTGATGTGAAGTGTATAAAGGAGCATGCATTAGAAAAGGGTGCATGCAAGACTAAGAATGATGGTTAAATTGCATAAATGGTGAGCAGCTAATCCAGCCGAAAAGTGCTGGAGTACTATCAGAAGACGTTATCGTGTACAATATAGTGCCCTTACATGAAATACTATACAAGTTTGAGGTGCAAAGATCAGCAAAAACAGGAATGTGAAAGAAAAAAAAGTTGAACAGTATGCGAGAAAAATCAGAATTGTGGTTAAATGTTAGGCCAGAATATAATTGCAAACCTGCCAGGAAAAACATGTGATGAGGACACATGTATGTACATTAGCTAGGTAAGTGCAGCTAAGTATATAGCTGAATGATTGAGTGACTCGTACAGTGTCGTGTGCGTGTATACCAGTGAGTCGGTCTACCAGTTGATCGGTAGTTGAATATTCAAGTGCACTTGTGCATTTGAATATGTATTTTTGTATTGAATGCAAGTGAGTTGTGATAGTGAACCTGTTCAGCTATTTCCAAGCTTAGGAACATAAACAGCTGAAGTAGAGTGTCAGCTATCTGTAGTAATTTTATGTATACTACTTGCAATGAATGTGTTTGCTAAGTCTATATGCATGTTGTGCAAATGCTGGGTGCTTGCGTGCATGTTATATGTGAATATATGCATGTCGAAGTGTCTGTAATGTAATTGTGTTCAGATGTGTGTGTGTATGGGAAGAAAGGAGAAATCAGGAAGAAAAGAATATTAATGAAGAAACCAGTCTTTTTCGTACTGCACTGGAGAAAACACATGTTGACTTATCTCATTCTAGTCACTGAAGCAGATGAAGGCATCAGTGGAAGAATGTGTTGATATTGTTTGTTCAAATGACAATGACGAGGTTGATGTCATTAGAGACTCAAGATGAATCTATTGCAGGTGTCCGATGTTGACGAAGTCTTTATTTGACAATGAACAAGAAAGAAACAAGATGAATAAATGTTTTCTGGGTATGTTGGTTGATATCGATGATGTTGCATATAGCGTACTGGCGTCTCGACGGTGGTGCCATACTATTTCTCGTTTGATGTGCTAAGAAGAAGCATGTTTGGGACACGATCACCAGTGTATCGACGACAAAGATGGTGGTGGCGCAGCAAGGATACAACGACAGGGCAAAGTTACCCAGAGAGAGAAATTTCTCAGAGATACACTGGTGTTGTTTGTGTGAACTCGCAAAGTGTTGGTAAGCTGCGTAGCGGTGGTGTTTTCCGCAACATCATATATAGATATCTAATAACTAAATATTCCTGCTATAGGCCGTATTTAAAATTAGTTACAATAATATCAGGTCATTAAGAATAAAATGTTCGATTTTCCTATGCACCAAGTTTGACAGTCGTTAACTCTAATGTTGTATCCTGACAATTCTTCGTTTTACAACATTGAAGAATTACATATTACTTTTCGAAATGCAATTCATAGTGTGAGTTTTCTCTTGTAAATCAATTTTTGTGAGCTCATGGATAGACAAAAAATTCGTGTTGTTTATGAATATGAGTTCCGTCGTGGAACCAATGCATCCCAGACAGCTCGAAACATCAATGAGGTATTTGGGGAAGATCTGGGGAATGAGCGCACTGTACGCCGATGGTTTGAGAAGTTCTGGTCTGGTGACTTAACTTTTGAAAATCAGCCCCGTGGTAAACCTGAGACCAAGGTGGATAATGATGAACTGGAAACTGTAGCGGAAGCGAATACATCTTAAAGTGTGCATGAGTTAGCAGCAAGGTTTGATGTTTCGATTCCAACTGAATTGGACCATCTGAAACAAATCGGCAAGGTAAAGAAGCTGGACAAGTGGGTACCACACGAACTGAACGAGCATCAAATGACATGTCGTCTTGAAACTTGCTGTTCTTTGCTGTCATGGCATAAAAGCGAACCGTTTTTGCATCATATTGTTGTGTGATGAAAAATGGATTCTTTTCAACAATAGCAAGCGTTCTGTATGGTGGTTGGATAGAGACGAAGTGCCAAAACACAATCCAAAAAAGAACATTCACCGAAAAAAAAAAAGCTAATGGTGTCTGTTTGGTGGTCCAGCACTGGTATAATCCACTACTAAGTCAATTACAGCGAATGTATACGTCGACCAATTGGATGAAATGAATAGTGAACTTGCAAATAAACAACCGAGATTGGTCAATAGAGACAGGCCAATTCTCTTGCAAGGCAATGCTCGACTACATGTTTCACGAAGAATGCTACTCAAGTTACAGGAACTGAACTTGGAAGTACTCTGTCATCCACCATATTCACCAGAACTTGCATCAACTGACTATCACGTTTTGCAGGTATTAGACAACTTTTTGCAAGGAAAAACTTCAAATCTGGAGAAGCAAAAACAGCCTTTTGTGATTTCATCACCTCTCGCTCTCCAGAATTCTTCGCTGCCGGCATAAAGAAGCTACTGATAAAACGGCAAGATTGAGTTGATAATTTAGGTGCATACTTTGATTAACTGCATTGCTTTTTGATGAGATAAAGTAAAATAAACTTTCAGTTCAAAATCGGACATTTCATTCTTAATGGCCTCATACTTTTCGAAAGTGAATCTCAAAATTTAGATGAGTTGACTGGACGTGAGATTCAACAATGTTGAAAATGTCAGTTTAAAAATGCATTATTTGTCCAACTGCTGAAAACGCAGAACAGTTTAATGAATTAAAGCCTTATTCGTATGACGAAGACAAATATTATAGACTGGTTCGAAAATAATTACATGCATGGCAGACGAATGCGAGAAGACGGTTGCAATAGGCTGTTGCTGTTCCACCACTAATACTGTGGATTTGTGGATTTCTGCGTATTCAAAACAACATCGAATCACGACAAAGCGGATGATAAATTTAAATACGGCGTACATATATCGATATATGCCGAATCGGAGAACTCCAAAGTAGCGCTATGTTAAAAATAAATGTGAATATATTCTCCAAGAGCCATGCTATAAAAGAAAAAGCAAGTAATTCATCACGATTCAAGACTTCAAAATAAAGTTAATGTGGTGTTATGGGCTGTGGTGAGCTGTGTGTTGTGGTGGAGAGGGGTGAGGCAAACAGAGGTGAAGCCAGACCGGAAGGGCCAGACCGGAAGGGTCAGATCGGGAGTCGGCGACACGCGGTCGAAAGCTAGCACGTGGAGTCAGTCAGAAAACAGCGAGGTTACGAGAAAGACGTGTTCTGATCAGGAGCGATCGTGTACTCCGCTGCGGTCGACAAGGTAAGGTCCAACGTTTCATTCTGTCCTTTTGCTTCTTGTCTTTTTTCCTCCATCACACCACAAGCTATTTCGGCACATAAGAAAAAAAAAATTATGAGTGTAGTCCGGATTTCTAGTGATATAATTAAACCGTTTTGCGGCGACACGGACGTGGTCGCGTGGCTAAAAAAGATGAAGCTGGTCGCGAAGCTCCAAGGGATAGGCGACTTGGCAAGCTTTATACCACTGTACTTGGATGGTCCGGCGTTGGCGCTATTTTTAGAGATGGAAGAGAGGGACCAAGTTAGCGCGGAGAAAATAGAAATCCGCTTGATGGAGGCCTTCGCAGAAGGAATGTTTGAGGCGTACGCTCGCCTGGGGAGAGCGAAGTGGACCGGCGAACAGG
>NC_068992.1:37028002-37032424 GCF_001194135.2 Octopus bimaculoides | reverse complement strand
TGAAGAGGAACACACGAGTAGATATATATTGAAAAAAGACAAAGTAGAAAATGCTAAAATACTTTTATAAAGAACATTACAGAACCGGTTTCGATCCTTGAGATCTTTTCAACAGTAAATATGAATAATAGATTTTTGAAAAATTATTGAAAAATTAAATTTTGGTAAATTTAAAAGAAAAGTCTTTTTAAAGACATATTTGTATAGTATTCAAGTAACAGGGGCATTTTTCTTGTTTCTGCCTGTCTCTGTTTCACTTGTTAACTCTTGTGGGTTCGAAGGAGTGCTATGATAGTAGCAGTGTTAATTGGTTGGGTGTCCTGCATTGACCTGTATTGTTTATAATGTTTGTGTGGGTGTTATTCTAGACAGCAGTAGTAGTACTAAGGTAAGGGAGGAGGTGGTGGAAAGGAAGAAGAAGATGAGGGATGGGGAGAAGGAAGGAAATTGTAATAATAAAATGCAGGAAAGAGTGATAGTAACTAGTCGAGTGAGTAGTGATTAGGTTGTTTTTTTATATATTTTATATTTTTTTAATAATTCCTTGCGTATCTATTTGGAGTTTATCATTTTTAATATTTGTGTGTGTGTTTTAATATTTGTGTGTGTGGATATGTCATTCGTTGTAGATGCGTTCAGAAGGGGTCTGTATTTTGTGATGAAAAGAAATTCTTTACTTATTCTTTGGCTGTAGGATGTATCGTCTCTGAATTGGTAGAGGGGAAAAATTCTGAAACTAGGATTTTTATTATTGGCGCAAACATCGATATAACGTGTGGACAATAATATTTTCAACCGAGACGTTACTACCGTATCTGATTGCTGAGGTACTTCAATTTTGTTCTATGTATATACATATATTTACTCGACTGCTGACATTTATGAATGGTTTCTCCCATTGTTTTGATGCGCCATTAAAAAAAAAAAATCTCGAATAAAACTGTCGGCAATTTGATGACACAGGGATGCTAGTACTTTATATAAAGCAGCAATAAACTTAATCAGTTAATGAAATAGACTTTTCTGGCATTTTTCCTTGGGAAACGTTTAAGTTAACTGCTGAAATAAATATCTCAGGCAACGCTTGTCTCTGTACTTAAGCTTGCTAAATCAACAAGTCGGGTTTGAATCGTAATAGACCTTTGACTCAGAGTAGACCTTAAAAGAGTTTTTGATATGTTTGTATTAGCTCGAACTCGTGCAAACGCCAGGAAATATTTCACAAAGGTTGTTGTTAGTTAAGAGATTTAGCAATTCTAAAGACTTCAGTTCTCGTTTTTCAACTGTTTTGTTAAATATTCATCTTACTTCTATATCAGTAGTATATTAGATCAGACCACCACTATCCTAATGACGTTAATGGTCAAGGATATTGGTGTGCTAATCCTTTTACTTCTTTCTAATTGACATTCTGTCATTGTAGGGTATTCCCACTAGAGATCTAAAATTTCAACCAACCGTTTAACTGCATAATGATAGTATAAATCAAATCATAAAACAGATTTTCTGAATCATCTTTTCAGTTATTTTTGCCAGGTTAACAGCAAGTGTTTTGTCATTGCAATTTTCTTCTCTTTCGACTTACACGCCCGCGCAGATAGGAGTGCCTGATTAACTAACTCTTTTAAGGTCTACTCTGAGTCAAAGGTCTACTACGATTCAAACCCGACTTGTTGATTTAGCAAGCTTAAGTACAGAGACAAGCGTTGCCTGAGATATTTATTTCAGCAGTTAACTTAAACGTTTCCCAAGCAAAAATGCCAGAAAAGTCTATTTCATTAACTGATTAAGTTTATTGCTGCTTTATATAAAGTACTAGCATCCCTGTGTCATCAAATTGCCGACAGTTTTATTAGAGATTTTTTTTTTAAATGGCGCATCAAAACAATGGGAGAAACCATTCATAAATGTCAGCAGTCGAGTAAGTTCTGATGCCACCATTCACTCTATTTCAAATACTTTTCTAGCTCTCTCACGATTTCATCAAAACTTCAATGAGGGTTTCAATGTTCAATCCCCGCACATTTACTGTGCCTTTATAGTCCGAATGACCAAATGGCAACTTTTTAGGTTTACCCCGTTCCTTCCATGCCCAGTCTTGGCTGTTAATTTTGTCAATGCTATCTAATTGCAGGTAAGATGAGCGGCAAAAGGTTTGATACTTTTAAATCAGTTAGACCACACGGTTTCTGACATACTGTGTAAAGATCAAACTATATGATGTTTAAGTAATTTTCACTGCTTAGGTCTGGAACTGAATGATTTTGGCACACACTGAGCGGCGTCCACAAAATGGAAGTATGGCAGTCACATGGTTAAAAGATTGCTAAAAGACATTGCTCTAGTATTTTTGGCTTGTGTGCAATTGTTCTTTCCCTCTATCAGTTTCCTTTCATTTGTTGCATAATGTTTAAAATCCCTTTCAAAGCTTGTTTGCTCATATACTTTGAAAATTGTTTAGGGCATGGGATGTGACTAGTGGTAATATATCCTTACATTTGTATTCAGAAAGGAAATTCACTTGTAACGCACTCTGCGTTAAAGCCAACACTTGATATTACTATTTTCCTGTTAGATCAATGTCTTTGTCGGATTAATGTTAAGAATTTTTATTTTCGCTATAGACTTTCGATAGTTTTTACTACTAGATGGATATTTGCACGCTTTGATGGTAATGGGAAAAATACTTCACACACAAGCACATTAGTTTATATGAGGCTTATATCACTTGATTCGTCAACAGATAACGAATATTTTTAAGTCGTCAACTAATTCCTCATGCAAAACCAGAGCAATTGATATTCTTGATCACACTAATACATTTTGTTCAATGACACTTAACCGTGCAAGTATACTCATTTCAAACAACTTAGAAGCCCATCATATATAAATTTTGCATCTGCACCAAATTTTAAATGTTTTAAGTTAAAATAAAATGATACAGGCGATGGCAAATGTTCACATAATCTACTAGATTAGTTTTGCTATTAATATTTGCATATTTTATATAGGTTTGAAATCATGTTTTTTACGACCCTCATATAGTTTCCAATGTGATGTAGATTATCTGTGCATAATTCCCGAGATTGTAAAATGTACACTAGGTAAAGTCCATTTCTTCCTAGCTGTTTCAATATCATAAACTAATACTCTGTATAGTCCACTTTTGCGTAGAATATGATATATTCTTTTATTCTTTTATTTGTTTCAGTCATTTGACTGCGGCCATACTGGAGCACTGCCTTTAGTCGAACAAATCGATCCCAGGACTTATTTTTTGTAAGCCTAGTACTTATTCTATCGGTCTGTTTTCCTGAACCGCTACGTTACGGAGATGTAAACACACGAACATCGGTTGTCAAGCGATGGTGAGGGACAAACACAGACACAAAAACATACTCACAAACACAAACATACACACAAACACACACACACACACACACACACACACATAAACACGACGGGCTTCTTTCAGTTTCCGCCTACCAAATCCACTCACAACGCTCGAGGCTATAGTAGAATGCACTTAACCAATGTGCCACGGGGACCCGGAACCATGTAGTTGGTAAGCAAGCTACTTACCATATAGCTACTCCTGCGCCTAGAGTTTGAAAATTCAATTTGTTTTGCTTTGTTACTTTTTGTTGACATATACACTGTATTTTCAGTTACTGCTTATACAAGCTGTTTTATTGATTTTTGGTAATCGCTGTGAGTTTTACTATCTTTGTGAACTCCTTAAATGTTTTTCGTTCTCTCCATTCAGACCTTCATATTTTACATTAACACCCAGTGTGTGCAAGGTAACTACACTATATGAATTTTATGTTCATTAAAATATTTTCTTTTGAATACAATTACTAATATTTGGAGATGGGGACGAGCCAGAAAAATTATAACGTGCAGACTGTTAAGTTACCGAAGTTTTAACCAGTGTTTCTGTATGAAACAATTACGAATTCAGCAATATGATACAAACAACCCTTCAAAAATATTGGCGATATTACATATCAACATCCTAAATTAATCGTGAAATACTTTCGTTTCTTATCTTGCTTAAGTTACATTGCCGAACATTCATGAAATCAATTCGACTAAATACGTAGGTTTCTAGAAAGAATGCCCTGATATTTAGGGCGGGTTGGGGTTGGCTTTCAACCACCAGATTTAATTAATCACTAATATTTTATTTATGAATATAGTTTAAGGTCGAGCAAATTTACCTTTTTGACATACTTAGTGATATTCTATATCATTCACCAGAAAACTATGCTTTTCACCTACCAGCAATCAAGCTCTATTACTTGATGGTTTTCACATAAATTCATACTTGCAAACATACATACATGCATACATGCATGCATACATACATACATACATACATACATACATACATACATATGTATATTTCCATATATATAT
>NC_068992.1:37026800-37027878 GCF_001194135.2 Octopus bimaculoides | reverse complement strand
TATATATATATATATATATATATATTTATGATTACATATATGTACATGCATACACACGCAAACACACACGCGGGCACTAAGACACATGCACAAAGTTATATATAAACAGTAATGTAGATTCCGCCTTCCTTCAAATCCAAAATAGTATTGAATCTGTTTTAATGTCAGAACAATTAAAATACATAAACAGGTAAATTTTTATTGAAGAATGTTTGACGACGGACAGCTGATATAAACAAGTGCAATTTATTGTAGAGAGCATCCCCTCTCTTCATCAAAACTTCATAGGGTGTTCTCTCTTGGGTTTTCGGACTTCGGAACGATGTACCGGCTGAATCAACAATCAATTGGTATTATTTAATAGTTTTCATATAAATTCATACTTGCAAATATACATACCTGCTTGCATACATGCATACATACATACATACATACATGTTTTTGTAGGCCCTGCATATATACATGCAAACATAAATACACGCACACACATTATTGAATAGACACAATACTTTACAGATATTTATCGTTATTTTAATTTGTATTATTATAAAACCTTGAGACTTTTCTTTGCACTAAATTTTGCTTAAACGTACAGATTTTTATACTTTTCTTATTTTATTCGCATTTTAAATATTAGGATACGTTTTTTGAAGTTACTTGACCTAAAGAGTGTCCTCATTATGAATGGTATTTATCTTGATCGATTCATTGTAGATTGACCAGATATTATTCACTTTTATGTGGCCATGAAACGCGCGTAGTCTTTCATCCATTTTCGTTTTTAAACTTACTAAACTGATTTAAATTTTTAGTCCAAAATTTATTAGATTTTATGCATTACAAATTTTCTCTTGGATTGTTTAGAGTCTTAAGCTAGTATTTTGTATAATACGCTTTTCTTGATGGTGTCTGATCTCCTTCATCGTGTGAGTTGCACAATGGTGGTTCTTCGCTAAATTATTAAAATGTTTTTCATTATACAACTCAATTTGATATTATTAAGTTGTATTTTCTTGAAAGTTTGCATTTCGGAATTCCCTAACATTATAATATATATATATATATATATATATATATA
>NC_068992.1:37023976-37025282 GCF_001194135.2 Octopus bimaculoides | reverse complement strand
ATATATATATATATAGATGGATGTGTGTATTTTCCCCTTGTTAACAATTAACACAGTAAAAATAAATAAACAGTTACCAGGGCAGCAAAAAGATTCACACAAGTAATAAGGAAGCAACACCCTGTGTGTAAAGGCAGAAACTCCGGGTTGATGTGAAATATTTTGTATACTATATATAAATAAATAAATGGAGTTAAACGCAGGTGTTATTTGAATTATTTTACTTCTGACATATGTTTCGAAGACGACATTAGTATTATTGCAAAATAATAAAATGGTGTAATATTCTCATCAGGGAACAAAGAAGGAAACTAAACTCATCAATAAGATATTTTAACAGAATGTGATGGTTGTGTATAATGATGAACGGAACGCTATTAAGTTAATCTAAAGTTAAGAATAGTTTAGTTAAGGTTTTCTAGGGTGTTTAGTAAAAGTAGATACATTGGTATAACTGTCATATATTGCGATATTATGTCCATCCATATTAAAGCAATAAAAAATTAGTATGCAGAGTTTAATTCATGTATGTATAATTATTGTATTATTATTAATATTTAATTAAACTGGAAGTTATTCCAGGCAATCTATTACTTATTGTAAATATCTATTTCTTTATTGCTCACAGGGGACTAAAGATAGAGGGGACGAACAAGGACAGACAAAAGAAATCAAATCGACCACCAGTGTGCAACTGGTACTTATTTAATCGATCCCGAAAGGATGAAAGGCAAAGTCGACCTCGGCGGAATTTGAACTCAGAGCGTGACGGAAGACGAAATACCGCTGAGCATTTCGCCCGGCGTTGCTAACGATTCTGCCAGCTCACCGCCTTAATATCGTATAATAATATCTAATATGATAAATGCGAAAACTAATTTCTGTGTGTTAATGTGTCACACTTTTTCAACTTTACTCCTAGAAGCCGTAGACCAACATATCATACCATTTTGGAATCACGCTGACTCCGTGAGTAAATTAAAAACATTCCGGGTCGAATCCGGACCCACAATCCTAAAATTTTGGATTTCCAAGTTTTCATTACTGTGATTATTTTCTGCGATTTTTTTACGTGACATTTTGCGACAAATGTTTTTGCACAATAACAAATTTTATAATATAAAGGCTAACTCTGTGAGAAAATTAAAAACATTCCAGGTTGAATCCGGACCTGCAATCCAAAAATTTTGTATTCCTATGTTTTCATTACTTCGATTGTCTTCGGCGATTTGTTTTACATGATTTTTTGCGAGGAATATGATCATCACTGAGATATGACTCTGGAGGAGCAATTGCAATAGATTCT
>NC_068992.1:37022601-37023695 GCF_001194135.2 Octopus bimaculoides | reverse complement strand
CACACACACACACACACACACACACACACACACACACACACACACACACGCATATGGTCCATCAGAAGTTTGTTAGGAGAGATATCTATTAATTCCCAAACCCTAATTTCCTTCAAAATAGTATCCCCTGACTTCAATGTACTTGTAGCACTCCAGACACTTCATGAAGACCCCATAGAAATCCTCCATATCCAGGACTCTTGTCATACTCGTCTTCATCTTCATCTTGGGGAGCAACTACAAATCACGGGAGCAAGATCTGGACTGTGGGCGACGGACAGTTTTGATGTACGTCTCTGACAAGTATTTGGTTACCAGATGGAAGTCTCTTCCTGAACCCCCTCCACAAACCGTTTTTGTTGACCGTCTAGCAAGAGAAAACCCAGTGGGCGTAGATATATGTATGTATGTATGTATGTATGCATGCATGTATGCATGTATGCATGTATGTATGTATGTGTACAGGTATGTGCATATATACGTACAGGTATGTGCATATCTACGTCTACCTGTATATATAGGTGCATATCTGGGTACAGGACATTGCAAACAAAACGTAGACAAGAAAATAATAATAACCAGAGTACAGAAAACACACGAGCCACATAGAGAACATTTTCCTTCATCATCTACCCCCATTTTAATACCGGCGTTTCGAAGAGTTGGGCAGGACGCATAGTTAAAATGGCACTTCCCATGGACCGCAAATTAAATTTGTATACACAAATTAAACATGTGCCATGGAGAAATGTAGTGGCGGACAAAAAACAAGACAGGAAAACAAACGGAAAAGGCTATGGGGCCAGACGTGAAAAATTATGTGTATATGAACGCTGTGAGGCACGAACTGAAAGCCGGGACGAAGTAAGTTCGCGTGTTTGCTCGGCGATAGCCAAGGAAGAAAAGGATTAGTGACCGGAAGCATGTGACCAGGGAAGGGTAAGGAAGAGAGAGAATGGTAGAGGGAGAAACAAGGGGAGGAAGTAGAAGAATAGGTGAGCAACGAGAGAAAGAGAGGAAGAGAGAAATATAGTAGTGACAGAAGGAAGAACGAGAGGAGAAAGAGAGAGATATAGTAGTAACAGAAGGAAGAA
>NC_068992.1:37021486-37021784 GCF_001194135.2 Octopus bimaculoides | reverse complement strand
TATATATATATATATATGTATATATATAAATAAAACCTAGAGACGTTAGGTTTTGGGTATTATTGGTTCAGGTTATATTGGGAATTACTGGACTTATTACCCAATAAACAACTCGCATAAGGTTAGGTTTGGGTTTTCTAATACTAAAAATTTGTTATAGATTATTTCTTCCCATAATTTCAGGTTTTTAGATTCATCTCTAGACAGCTATCCCAGTTATAATGGTAATAATAGTAATGTTCATATCAATAACAATAATAGTTACTCCAATAATTTAACACACACATATGATGTCAAT
>NC_068992.1:37018704-37019365 GCF_001194135.2 Octopus bimaculoides | reverse complement strand
TATATATATATATATATATATATATATATATATATGTATACAAATATACAGGCACATTTGTATATATATTTGTGTGTGTGTGTGTGTGTGTGTGTGTTTGTATGTATGAATGTATATATGTGCGCTATTTGAGGTATATATCTATGCGCATGCCCATATCCACCAATATCCTAACAATATTACTCCAGGAAAATTTGATTAAACAAGAAACTTGAAGTGGTAGGAGTTTCAAAAGTGCGAAAATGCGCGCGCCAATGCGTGTATGCGTATGTTTGTGTGTGTGAGCAGGCATGTGTGCTTACGTAAATTTGTGTTGTAATTTTATGAAAACAGCTACGATTATTGTGTAGTCGGCGCTAATCGAATTAATCTAAATTTTCTCCTCTTCATTAAATTCATAAAATATACAATATGAACATATATTAACCATGCTAGTGCAACCACACACTTATATACAAATACATCAATACCTGTGTGCACAAAGACTAACAAACATGCGCACATATCCATCTATCCGTCTATCCCTCCCTCCCTCCCTCCATCCATCCATCCATCCATCCATCCATCAATACGTACATACATACATGCATACATACATATATACATACATACGCAGTACATACATACATACATACATACGTACATACATACGTAATATGGT
>NC_068992.1:37016496-37018004 GCF_001194135.2 Octopus bimaculoides | reverse complement strand
GGCTATAGTAGAAGACACTTGCCCAAGGTGCCACGCAGTGGGACTGAACCCAGAGTCATGTGGTTGGTAAGAAAGCTACTTACCACACAGCCACTCCTGCGCCTATATTATTCAAAAGAATTCCAACTCTGTTTTTTTATGTATATATATATATATATATATATTTATATAAGGGCATTACTATACATGAATGTCTCACGCTAAGAGGGACTCTAAAGTCAAACTACCATAATAAACACATTTTTACCGAACGCGATGAAATGAAACTCTCAAAGCTAGCCCCTTAAAAACAGACTAAATTATAGATCATGATTTCGTAGTTATTGCAGTATTATGCAACTTCTACTCGTCAGTATAATATGGTCAAGACGCATAGAAATAAACAGAAAATCAACAGTGCTGAATTTATTCTGAAAAAAACACATGTACCGAGATGCAATTCGAAAAAGTCCGCCACTTACATAGATATATAGGGATAAATAATCTTCTTTGTACTATGCTGGATACACGAGGTGTTCGTTTGGTATTTTGATTTTCTGTTTATTTCTATGTGTCTTGACCATATTATACTGACGAGTTGCATAATACTGCAATAACTACGAAATTATGATCTATATTTTAGTCTGTTTTTAAGGGGCTAGCTTTGAGAGTTGCATTTCCTCGCGTTCGGTAAAAATGTTTTTATTATGGTAGTTTGACCTTAGAGTTCCTCTTAGCGTGAGGCATTCATGTATAGCAATACCCTTATATAAATAAATATATTTTGGGGAATAAATGATGGATTTTTCCCTTATGAGGTTTTTTTCACGCTAGCTACTTGATAAATTCTTATAAAAGAATTCATCCTATTATTGAATTAATTATATATATATATATATATATATATATATATATATATCGTGAAATATATTTGCCACCTAAATATGGCTGACCCATATTGGACGATGCTACTGTAGTTTATAGCCCCAGTAAGACGTCTCCTCCAGCTGGCCAACGACTCTCTTTCTGTGAACGATCAGTATTTGCAAAGGGAATTCATCGTTCACATCTCTAGTCTGACGTGATGCACACGGACCCAGGTTTCTGAGTGCACCATCATCAGCGTATGACAATAACCAGCTAGGGATGAGACATGATTCCGAACGCAAAATACTATATGCGTTTTACTGATCAGGCACAGACAGTGTGTCGTTAACCAGCTGGAGGAGATGTCCTCCTGGGGCTATAAACTACAGTACCATAGTCCCATATGGGTCAGCCACATTTATGCGGCAAATATACTTCGCGATATCGTGTTGCTACTGTTTACATCTCGCTCAGAGATTTATTATTGCTTATATATATATATATATATATATATATATATATATACTTAGCGGTCTATTAGCTCGTTTGTGTTAATGACGGTCACCACACAGTAATTTCCATTTGTTTAACGGTCATTTTTCACAGCAATTTTCAATAGCCGGATAACTGAAGACATGTTGGCGTGGGCTCCCACCCCGGCA
>NC_068992.1:37014319-37015878 GCF_001194135.2 Octopus bimaculoides | reverse complement strand
TACACATACATTCACACAGACACATACACAGACACACACGCACACACTCACACGCACACACACACACATACACACACACACACGCACGCATATATATGCAGGGTGCGGTGAATAGAGCTTCGTCTAAGTTACGTAAAATTGAAAATAAGACTGACATCTCATTTTAACAGACATATTTACCAAAATTGCATAAAAATATCTTGAAATATCTTGAGTAAATTTATTCAATAAAATCGCCATTGGCTTCAAGCACGGCCTCCCAGACGACTTCGGAATCTCTTGCACCTCTTCTGGATGGTCCCCTTTTTAAGTTGGTAAATGCTGCCACAATCCATGCCTTCAGTTCATCTTTTGTGTTACAAGGGATTTTGTTGGTCTCTCACTCAACTGCGCCCCACACATAATAATCAAGCGGGCAAAATGAGGTGTTTTTACTGCATCTTTGACGTTGAGATAAAATATATTTTTTTACAAATGTTCACTACCTTACAAAATCTCTACCAGCGAAGCAAATGGCTTTTCTTAAATGCATTAAAAGCATTATAACATAATTTGATCACTATTTTAGAAAACCATTGCCGTTCTCTTTTAGCATGTAGAAGACAGATTTGCTGGGAGGAAATGAGCAAGACAAGATAATGTAAACTTATCGCTTTAATTCTCCATAAAAGAGACTCATACACATCAATATCTACCAGAAATGTAAAAGAAAAAAAATGTTTAAATATCTAGGTCAAATGAAAGAGGATCATGGAAAAATGGCACATGATATGAGATCAACAAAACTCGACTAAATAATAAAAAAAACTGAACATATTCTCTATAGGTTCTGTACGATCTGCTGGAGTATTCACTATGCAGTGAAAGTGAAGAAACTATAGAAATTAGTCATTACTTATTACATCATTTTTTTGAAACTTGAAAATGATCAAATTAGACATTAGTGTGGGAAAAAATGACTTGGAAACTAACAGAGAAAAGAATATTTATTGTTAAACACCAAAAATTATCTTGATATTTTATCAGCCACCTCGATTACAATCGGGTTGAAGTTGAAAAATTTTTAAAAAAACAAAAAGGATCCGTCACCTGACTGTTTCGGACACCCTCAACTTCAACAACTACGCTAACCAATTTTTACTCCTAAATATAATGTAGCAATACAAAATGATGATGCAGTAATTGCCATGTAATGATTCAAACAGGTCGGGAAAAAATAACGAGAAATCAAAAGTTACTAATGTTGCCCCTTGTATATATGTCTGCGTGTGCGTGAGTATATGTGTGTGTGTGTTTACGTGTCTGTGTGTGTGTGTCGCCCTCGCCCGCGCTCGTCGAATCGACCACACCACCACCCTCTCCCCTCCCCCACACCAATCCCCTAACCGTACCCCCTTCCCACTCCGTTTCCACCCTGCCACCCTACCCCTTCGTCGGAGGATCCTACGGGCCTTCCGTCGCCTCCAGCTCGATCCCACCACCCACCCCATTTTCCCTAACCCACCCCTATCCTCTTTCAAACGCGCCCGCAACCTACGCGATCTACTGGTCCGTAGTAC
>NC_068992.1:37012681-37014186 GCF_001194135.2 Octopus bimaculoides | reverse complement strand
CCTCCTCCAACCTGATCTACTGCATCAGATGCAACCTATGTAACAAAATATACGTGGGTCAGACGGGCCGCCGGCCGGCCGACCGTTTCACCGAACACCTAAGGGACGTTCGGTTTGGTTCGGACTCCCCCGTCGCCCGTCACTTCCACTTGGCTAACCACTCCCCTTCTAACATCTCCGTTTTTGGCTTCGCTCTGCACCATGGATCCACTCCCTCGCGACTCCACTTGGAACAGCGCTATATTTTTAACCTAAGAACATCTTTCCCCTTCGGACTCAACACAGCCCCCTCCTCCTTATGACTGTCTCCTTTACGACAATGCAACACTTTTCTTTATTTTTTATTATTATTTTTTCTTTGTTTTCTACACTTTATTTAACCCCTCCCCCCTTATCCACTTTACCTTCCATTATTCACTATTTTATTATAATCATAATTTTTCACAATTTATTTCATCTCTTCCAAAACGCAGACATACCCACACACACAAAAGATACACGCACCTATACACACACATGTATGCACACCTCCCCTCCCCCCACACACCACACACACACAACACACATGCATGCGCTTACAGGTTCAGATTCGCCCACACACTTATACAAACGCACATACACATCCACACTTGCGCATACACACACACGCTAACAAACACGCATACATACACATACACACACACCCAAGCATACACACCCTTTCACACATAACCCATATATACCCCCATTCACACATACCTCCCACACACCTGACAACCCATACATACCCCCATTCACATATACCTCCCATACACCTAACACATACACCTCCCACACACCTGACATATATACCGCCCACACACCTGACAAAGACGCATGACAAACATACATGCGCGCTCTCACACACACATATAGACGAACGCACATATATACACACACACACACGTACAGTGATAGAGACACACACCTACTTACACAGCCCTACACACACACACACACACACACACACACACCCATATATACGCGCACACATAAACGCGCACACCTACATACACGTACATACACAGCCACATACATACACACACACACACAAATACGCACGCATACACACATAAACACACACATACACATCCACACACATACACACATGCACACACGCACACGCACGCACACACACCTCTCACATACACAACACACACTCACACAAACACGCATACTACACACACAAGGGGCATAAATGACACACGCACTACACGCACGTACGTATGCAAACACTTGCACACACACATACACAGTAACGCACATATACACAACATACACACACTCACGCACGCACGAAAACATACACAATATACACATACACGCACGCACAAAAAAATATACACACGCGCGCACACACACACACACACGTACCTAACACTCACAATCCCACACACATCACAATCCCCCACACACACGCGTACGCACATCCACACACATACACACACACACCCGCACACACCCACATACACATACACACACACACC
>NC_068992.1:37011286-37011921 GCF_001194135.2 Octopus bimaculoides | reverse complement strand
CACACACACACACACGTACCTAACACTCACAATCCCACACACATCACAATCCCCCACACACACGCGTACGCACATCCACACACATACACACACATGTAGAAACGAGCTCACTTACACACACATGCAAATGAACCTACACACAACTCCTACACACACACTCACACACACACACCCAGGTGCACATACATGTACACACACGCAAATGAACCCACACATAACTCACATACACACAACAAACAGTAACACATACACGAACACATACTACGCATATACACGCACACACACACATACATACGCACACAACGTTCTGTTATTACACACACACACGCAGACCCTCGCGCACGCACACATATTCACCTCCTTTTTTCACTCTCTTGCCTTAGAAAGAACTTTTCCTCCACCACTTCCTCTTCCAGTCCTTCCACAATGTAACCTCGTGGACATCGGTGGCGATTGTTTCTTCCTCCGTTTTTCCCTTCTTTGAACTTTCCTTGTTTCCGACGAAGAGCTCCGCTCGAAACGTCATACTCTCTCTCTTTCCTTTCCCGAGCGTCTAGTAACACTATCTGTATCACGTCCTCACGTTGTTGTTTATTGTTATTGTTTTTTGTCTTTTTCCTTTTTTTGAACCTATA